>NW_027498399.1:0-113345 GCF_021521415.1 Bidens hawaiensis | reverse complement strand
AGAGAGAGAGAGACCAATTCAGGTTTTCCTTTCAGGTATCTAAAGATTCTCTTGACAATAGTCATGTGAGATACTTTAGGATTTGCTTGGAATCTTGCACACACACACACACACACAACACACATGATATCTGGTCTTGATGCAGTCAGATACATCAGTGATACAATCTTAGCTCTATATTCATGTTGATCCACAGGCTCCCCCTTTTCATCAGCTACCATCTTCTCATGTGTGTCCATTGGAGTAGAAGCAGTCTTCAAGTCTTGGCATTTAAGTTTGTTCAAGATGTCTTGTACATTCTTGGATTAACAAATGAATATCTCATACATCTTTTATTGAACTTGCAATCCAAGAAAGAAATTAATCTCTCCCATAGAATTCATACAATATTTAGACTTCATGACCTCTTCAAACTCTAAACGCATATGTTCATTTGTTGATCCAAAGATGATATAAATGGCTCCCCTTTAAAAACCATTAACAAGAAGATGATTAGATGGCTCATCATACCAAGCTCTTGGAGCTTAATGTAATCCATATAGAGCCTTGTTAAGTTTTTATACTCTATTTGGATAATCAGGATTCTCAAACCTGGAGGTTGAGTGACATACACCTCCTCTTCTATCTTTCCATAAAAAAAAGCATATTTGACATCCATTTGAAACACTCTTATATTCTTATATGAAGCATAGGCTAAGAAGATTCTTATTGCTTCCAGCCTTGTTACAGGAGCAAATAGTTCGTCAAAGTCAATTCCTTCTTCTTGTAAACATCCAAGAGAAACTGATCTTGCCTTGTTTTTCATTACAATTACTCTTTCATGCTTATTGCTTTTGAAAACCCACTTGGTGCCTATTGCAAATTTTCCTCTTTTCTTGTCAACTAGTTCCTAGACATGCAGATTTCTGAATTGAGATAACTCTTCCTGCATTGCTTCTACCCAACTATTGTCTTTAAGAGCTTGAACAACGTTCTTCGGTTATATTTGAGATAGAAAGCAGGATTACAAACAAATGTTTGCATTTTAGAGGCACTCCTGGTTACTCTTTCATGAAGGTCACTAATGATGTTTTCAGTTGGATGATTTCTTTCAAAATAAGAAGTTTGACTGATTCGATTAGAAGTTAATTTTGAATCAAGATTTGATTCATTTAGATTAGGTTCTTCAATAGCCAAATCTTGTGATTCATTGTTCATTTCAGCTTCTTCAACATTCTGATTTGATGTTGATGCAACATCATTGCCCATTATCAAATTTTAAAATAAATTTTCAAATCTTAACAATCTGTCAGTTTGATTTTGATCTTGATGGCTATTTGTTTGATCACCACCATGTCTTGATTTTGTTGATCTTGTGGGTGATCAAGTTTTTCATTTTGCTCAACTTCATTTTCGTCTTCTTCAGAATCTTCTTGTTAAAAGTGAACTCATGATCTTCATCAGCAACGTTAGACCATAATTTGTCTAAATCAATTTTCTTTTCAGAAGTTGCTTCAGGAACACTTGTTCTATAAGAATGTTCATCAATGTCTTCAGGATAGATTTTGAAAGATTTGATCAACTTCTCTAGATCAAACAACCATGTTGCTCCATCAACAGTGTTGAACTGATTCTCGTTAAAAATGATATCATATGATTCAATCACATTCAAATGATATTTCACATAAAATCTATAGAATTTGAATGCGAGGAATATCCAACACAGAAACAGTCTAAATATTTTAATTGAAATTTGTTCAAATAATCTTTAGTGTTTAACAGAGAACATATGCAACCAAAAGGCTTGAGAAACTTGATGTAAGGTTTTCTTTTGTACAAAATCTCATAAGGAGTTTTGTCTTGTCTTTTGTTGAGAAGGATTCATTTTGAACATAACATGCAGTGTTAATGCCTCTGCCCAAAATATTACAAGAAAATAAGCACATGCAAGCATGGTCCTTGCAGCCTCAATTAATGTTCTATTTCTTCTTTCTACAACACCATTTTGTTTTTGAGTTCTAGGAGCACTGAATTGTTGAAATATTCCTTTTTCTTGACAAAATTCAGTCATTATCCCATTTTTTAACTAAGAGCCATTGCCACTTCTTATTACTTTAACGTTTGCATCTAATTGATTCTCAACCCTGGTTACACAACTTTTGATCATCTCTGCAACTTCATCCTTTGAACCTAGAAAATATACCCATGTATATCTTGAATAATAATCTATTATCACCAAACAGTACCACTTTTTGCCAATACTTGGAACACTCACTAGACCGAAGAGATCCATGTGAAGAATTTCAAGAACTTGTTTAATGGAGTTTATGACTTTTGTTCTCTGAGATGATTTATGTTGCTTTCCCTTTTGGCATGAAATACACTTGTCATCTAATTTGAACTCTCTTGTTGGTAAACCAATAACGTGTTCACCTTTAACAAGTTTGTTCATGTTCTTTATATTCACATGACACAACTTCTATGCCACTGTTTGGTTTCATTTTTAGAAGCTTTAAAGACAAAGCATGTTTCACCTCTAAAAATGGCAATCTTCATTCTTAGTTCATATAAGTTTCCATTTCTAGGTTCCATCATTATAATCATATCATGTGGAATCACAAACTCAGGTTTCAAAATGAAACAGTGAGATTCATCAAATCCAAATTTATAGCCTTTGTCACACATTTGTGATATGCTTCAAAGGTTATATTGCAGACCTTCCACATGAAAAACAATATCAATAGAGACTTTCCCATTGGCGAGAATGCATTTTCCCCACAATTTTCCCTCCATTTTCGTCACTACCAAAAGCAACTGGGCCTTCAAACTTTTCTTCATAGTTGAATAATGATCTCTTATCACAAGTCATGTGCCTGGAACATCCACTATCCATATACCATACATCATTCACTTATGTGGATTGTTCCTGCACAATTTAAAAGAAAGTGATCAGTTAAGTGATGAATCACAATCTATTTCAGCTTGCAAGACATCAGCAGTTGCATTTGGTTTTGGATCCTCATAAACTAATTCACAAGACTCATTAGTCTCATAACCAGTTTCTATTGAGTTTCCAACATAGGAAATTATGCTTCTGCATTCTTGAATTATAGTATCTCTTTTGATGATTATCTTTGGAGCTTCATCTTTTGGCTTCCACAAGAACCCATGTGGTTCATAACCATGTTTCATTAGGAACTTTTCATCACCAGTAAGTTATTTTCCTTTCTTTCTTTTGAAGATTTTCTTCTTCAACTTGCTTTTCCTTTCATTGGTTATTGATTTTCAAAATCAAAAATTTTCTCAGAATCTCGAGACTTAATAGATGGACTTCTGCTGATTTTCTTGGTAATCAAACTTCTTTTCTTATCAACTATTTCAACATTTTGTACATGATCATCATATTTATTCTATTCCATGTTCAAGTACTCACTGTATTTCATCTTGTAAAATGCAAAATTTTGTCCAAACTTTGTATGGTCTGGAACATGAAATGGTTCAGGAGAGACCTTTCTTGACATGAATCAGTATGATGACCATAAATATCACATATTTTGCACCAAACTTGACCTTTGAAACTTGCACTTAAGTTTCCCATTTTAAATCTTTCACTTGGTCTTGGGGGTTCAATTCCAATGGTCTTTTGATAAGTAAGTTGGCCATCAAAGTTGATTGAAAATGGTAGAAATTTCTCAATCTTTACATCTTCTCTTTCCACTGAACTCTTCACGATGTTTACCTTTTCCAATTTGATTGAACATTCACTTATTTCACTTCTTGGTCTCACCCATCTTATGGTATAATCTTCCACACATCAAATAATTCCTGATTGGAGAACACTGGATAGATTGGTAGAAATTGATCTTCACTTTTGAAGATTTCATCATTTTTCTTGTTGACTTTGATACTAAATTTCTTAGATGACCCTTTGCTTGTCTGAAGTAATTATTTTTCTTACTCTTAGACCCTCCAAAAATATCAAAGGATTTGTGTTCTCTTATCATCTACTCATGGTGTTTCCCTCATATTTGGAGTGTTTTTTTTTTTTGTAACAAAGGAATCTTGTCCTTTGAACTTTTCTTACAGTTGTCTTTTTCCTTTCAAAATTGTTGATACATGATGTCAGTAGTTCAGTATATAGTGTCTGTAATCGAGTCGTTTGGATTAGTGTTTTGTATTAAGCGAAGTTAGCTAACAAGTTCGCTGATACAGGCGAACTTGTTAGATAAGCGAAGTTAGTAACAACTTCGCCTGAACATGCCAGGCGAAGTTGTCGTCTGATATAAGGTCTAGGTTACGGCTTGAGTTTCATAAGTTTGAGTTTTTAGTTTACGTGTTTACGAGTCCTGTAATCAGTGATTGATATCACGTGTTTCCGGTTGCAATATACAACGTGTCTTTGCTTATTGTAACGTGTGTTCGATCGTGTTAACTCGTATCGTCTTCTACGCTCGTAACGTCTTACGTAGGGATTCCGCACCTACGTAGATTGAGATATTCTGTGTAGATCCGGCTGGGAACCTACAATTGGTATCAGAGCTTTTGCTCGTGATTGTGTGGTTAGGGATTATCACGCGGGTGTAGAAATCGTTCCGTTCAACTATTCGCGGGACGAGTTTACCGAGTTTTTGTGTCCTACTCACCTCCCACCATCATAAACAACCCATAACACGTTCACAAACCTCGTAAAATCCAGAAATCAAACCTGTAAAACCATCGTGTTCATCAGGCGAAGTTTCCGTCACTGTTTGTAGGGTTTAGGCGAAGATATAAGGTTAAGCGAAGTTATCCACAACTTCGCCTACCTTCTCAAGTTCGCTTATCTCAAGCGAAGTTACCCATAACTTCGCCTACCTCACAAGTTCGCTTACCTTATGCGAAGTTATACACAACTTCGCTGAATCAGGCGAATTGGGAGCGATGTTCAGAATCAGCGAAGTTCAGACTTAAGCGAAGTTATCCACAACTTCGCCTACAGTACTGTTAAAAATAAAATTTTTATTTTTCGGGTTTCTTTGTGTTTTGTGAAAGATGTCTTCAATAAACATTACGGAACTGGTGAAGATGGAAGTGGAAGCGGGTTCAGCTACAAAGGCACCAAAGATGCTTAAGGGAACTGATTTTGTAGCGTGGAAAGATCGGTTTGAACAATATGTCAAGTACCAAGATGCTAAAATGTGGGTGTGCATACAAGATAGTTACATTCCACCAACTGCTGAGTATGAGGGTCGTGATCAGATTAAGAAATACAAAGAGATGGAAGAAGAAGAAAAGAAAATGTATGAGGCTGAAAGCAAAGCTCATGCAGCGATAACAATGGCTCTTCCACAAGAGATTCTTCACACCTTCAGAAAGTATAAAACTGCTAGAGAGCTTTGGGAAGCACTTGAAAACCGTTTTGAGGGTAATGTGGGGATTCGTGCATCAAAGATTAAACTACTTAAAACCCAATTCTCGGTGTTCAAGTACTTGAAGAATGAATCACTTGATGATATCATCACTAGATATTATCATCTGATGACCGAACTCAGCAACTATTCCATTACTTACAAAGAAGATGAGATTGTTGAAAAGCTTCTTGATGCTCTCCCGCCGAAATGGGAGATGTACACTGTGTTGATGAGAGAAGACAAAGAGTTTGCCTACTATGACTTGGAAACAGCAGTCAACAAACTAAGAACTTTTGAACTTATCATGGTTCGTAAAGAGACACCAACTGATCAGGTTCAGGATCCAGGAATGTATGGTGCAAAAGTTAACTCAAGTTCAAGTTCAAAGTCTGAATCGTCTGCTTACTACTCTAAGGGAGACTCGGGCGCTAACTCAACACATGAAGGTCATGTATCTCTCAACATGAATGGTGATGTGTGTTTTGTAGCTGGTGGATCAAACGCTTCTAAACCTCAAGCAACCAAGAGCAGTTTTTCCCCAAGTGTTTCGAACAACAACTACTCAAAGATGCCCATGAGTGTTAAATCTGCTGAACAGCAGTTTGCTCTCTATGCATCTTTCATTGCTTCATATGAAAATTACATTCAGGGTAAGATTGTTGATCCTGCAACATTGGATGAAGACTATGATCAGATCGATGCTGATAATCTGGAAAAAATGGATCTGCAGTGGCAGATGGCGATGATTGTGAGAAGGGTTAAGAGGTTTATGAAGAAGACAGGTAGAAAGTTTGTTGGTGAGAGACCGGGTTTTGACAAGTCAAAGGTGCGATGTTGTAACTGTCAGCAGAATGGTCACTTTGCGAAGGAGTGCACAAATGAACGTGTAGAACGCAGTCAAAATAGGTCTACACAACAGAATGGGGGTGGTAGTGAGAATAGAGCCATGATTTCCAGACAGAACGGGGAGTACAACTGGAATCTACATGTTGAGGAAGTTTTCAAACAGGCCAATTTGGCGAACATCGAAGCTGCAGATAGTGAGAAAGTGACTGGCGAAAATGAGGCTTTCATGGTAGAAGTGAAAGACCAGCTCTCCGAGGTAAGTACTAAACTCTCTTGTACTAAATGTGAAAATCTGTCTGAACAATTGACAACTATAACTGATCAGTTTGTTAGTTTGGATGCTCAATTTAAAACATTAAAAGAAGATCATCATTTCACTAAAGCTAGAGAAAACAGTTATAAAGTAAAAATAAAAGCTAGTGAGAAAGATATTAGGAGTCTTAAAGCAAATCTAGCTGAAAAAATTCAAGTAATTGATCTTAGCTATGAAGTGTTAGAAGAGAAAACCAAACTAATAGCTGAAAGGGATAAACAGATAGCTGATCACCAGGTGAAAGTGGTGGAACTAAACAGGAAACTTGAACAATTCAGAAATTCCTCCGCTTTACTTGATCACCTCGTTAGTGATCAAGGTTCCCCAGTTAAAAGGGGAGGAATTGGATATCATGAAGTTCCACCACTGTACAATCATAATTACACTTTGATCCTAGTAATCAGAAATCTGTTGATGTTGATTTTGGTCAGACAGTTCCGGTTAAGGTTACTATTAAAGAACCAGAAGTTAGTAAAGGCAAAACAAGTAAGCCTGTTTCGTGTGTTAAGATTTCAGCTCCTAGTCCTGTCTCATCAAACTCGGACAAGTCATCCGAGTCGAGAGAGACAAAAGAAGAGGCAGCGTTACCAAAAGGCGGAGAGAAACATAAAACAACTGAAAAGAAATCTCCACTAAACCCGTATGTCCCACCATATGTGAGACAAACGGGCAGTAATGCAGCCTCAACATCTAAAACAACTATTGAAAAGAAAGTTGAACACATGAGTTGTTTCAGATGTAATCAATTAGGACACCTAATTGCTGATTGCCCTCTGAAACAGAGATTCAGAGGTGTGAGGCCTTCGAAAACTGAGAACAGAACTAACCGTAATCACTATAATGGTAAAAATGAAAACTCATTAAAGTTCAGAAATTGGAATAATCCTGGTTTTCAATGAAATCAATCTCAGTTTTTCACTGCTAACAACCAAACCATAAGTAATAATTCATATAATTCACGAAGGTATGGATGGCCTCATAGTCAATCTACAAGAAGGTATCCTTTTAGGACTTACAGAAATTATTCCGATACTAACTTTGGACAGCCAAAGTACGGGATGTATCGACCCAAGACCAATAGGTCTTGGGTCCCCAGATTTTAATCATCTGCTTTAATCGTGTAGGAACAGTTGAACAGGGCTGCAAACAATCTATGGGTTGTAGATAGCGGCTGTTCCTGGCACATGACGGGTAACAAGAGTTTGTTACACGAATGGAAACCTGTTCAGGGAGGAAGAGTGAGTTTCGCTGGAGAGAGTGGTGGAAGGATCACAGGAATTGGGACGGTGACTAACGGAAAGATGACGTTAGAGAAAGTAAATTTCGTTGAAGAACTGAAGCATAATCTGCTGAGTGTATCGCAGATCTGTGACAAAGATTACACCGTGCACTTTACCAAGAATGAAGCGATCGTGCTATATCCTGGTTTCAAGATACCAGAGGATTGGATTGTTATGAAGGCTCCAAGAGAAAAGAATACGTATATTATGGACATGAGGTCGACTGAGATGGCAACAGAAGAATCTTGTCTTCTGTCAAAAGCAACTGAATCGGAGTCCGAATTATGGCATAGGAGAATGGGGCATATTCATCTTCGGAAAATGAACTACATTGTCAAGAATGGGCTTGTGCTGGGTGTTCCCTTGAAGAATTTCAACTTTGAAGACCAATGCTTATCGTGCAAAAAGGGAAAGCAACACAAGAAATCCCATCACACCAAGAAGGTTAATTCAATAGTCAGTACCCTAGATTTACTTCACATGGATCTCTTTGGTCCCGTGAATGCAAAAAGCCTAGGTGGAACATCTTACTACTTGGTGATCACTGATGATTTCTCTCGATACTCTTGGGTATATTTCCTGAAGTCAAAGGATGAAACTGTTCAGATGGTAATAAATTTGATTACCAAGGTTGAGAATATTATAGGAAAAAGAGTTAAATACATCAGGAGTGACAATGGGACTGAGTTCAAGAACTATCAGATGGAGCTCTTCTGCTTACAGAAAGGAATAGAACACCAGTACAGCGCTCCGTATACTCCGCAACAAAATGGAGTGGCTGAGAGGAAGAACATAACGTTAATTGAAGGAGCCAGAACCATGCTGGCTGATTCGAAACTTCCTGTGGTGTTCTGGGCTGAAGCCGTTGCAACAGCCTGTTATATCCTTAATAGAGTGTTAACTGTTAAAAGACTGAATAAAACATGTTATGAACTTATGCATGGGAGAAAGCCCAACTTGAGTGGTCTTGAACCATTCGGGTCCCCGTGTTCGATATTAAAGACAAATTCTAAATTTGGTGAAGTAGCCGACGAAGGAATTATTGTCGGATACGTTGTTGGGACTCCCAACAGACGAGTCTTTAATACATAGACCAGCAAGGTTGAGGTGGTCTGTAACACTGATATCACAAGTTACAAATCACCAAAACCAAGCACGGGACCCGCTGGGGTTTTCGACTATGATAGACTTTTTAAATCTTTTAACATACCTTACTTGGATTGTGCAGAAGTAGATGAAAGAATAGCTACGAAGATGCTTTACGATGAGGAAGACAATGTTGTGCAAAGACCGCTGTACGATGAGTGTCAGCCTTCCTCGTCAAATGCTGTCGATACCCCTGCTGCCTCTATTGAAGAGGAATTCTTCAATCCTTTTCACTCTCAACAACAAACACCCATTGATGAGCTACCTTTGAACCTGGAAGACAATCTGGATGTCAGTTCGATTTCGACTACGAGAGTTCACAAAAATCACCCATTGGAGAATGTGATAGGTGATCTGTCCGACGGTGTACAAACGAGACAAAGCTTGAATGAGCACACCTGTGTTTATACAAGCATTAAAGATACGGGCATAATCAACGAATGCTTGTACACCTGCTTTATCAGCCAGATTGAACCAAAGAACAATCAAATGGCTCTCAAGGACAGCTCGTGGGTCGAAGCCATGCAAGAAGAATTAGCCCAGTTTAAGACGATGGAGGTATGGAACTTGGTTGCAAAACCGAAGAATGTGCATGCGATTGGCACAAAATGAGTTTTCAAATGCAAGAGAGATGAGAAAGGGATTATTATCAG
Source organism: Bidens hawaiensis (assembly GCF_021521415.1). Taxonomy (NCBI): domain Eukaryota; kingdom Viridiplantae; phylum Streptophyta; class Magnoliopsida; order Asterales; family Asteraceae; genus Bidens; species Bidens hawaiensis. Next base: position 103,738 of record NW_027498399.1, on the reverse strand, counting down.
GAACAAGGCGAGGCTGGTTGTAAAAGGTTTTAATCAGCAAGAGGGGATCGATTACAATGAGGTGTTTGCTCCTGTGGCAAGATTGGAAGCCATTCGATTGTTTTTGGCATTTGCTGCACATAAGGAGATGAAGGTATTTCAGTTAGACGTGAAGAGTGCGTTCCTTAACGATAAATTCGATGAGGTTGTGTACGTTGAGCAACCTCCGGGTTTTCCTGACCCAGACTTTCCTGATCACGTATACAAGCTAAGTAAAGCACTGTATGGACTACATCAGGCCCCTCGTGCCTGGTACTCAACACTATCCGACTACTTGCTTGAGAATGAGTTTGAAAGAGGAAAGATCGATAGCACATTGTTCTTCAAGAGAAAAGGGAGCGACTTTCTACTGGTGCAAGTCTACGTGGACGACATCATCTTTGCTGCATCAAAAGTCGCCATGTGTCAAGAGTTTGAGGCCGTCATGAAGAAGAGATTTGAAATGAGTGCTATGGGTGAACTAACTTTCTTTTTAGGACTGCAGGTTGATCAGAAGAAAGATGGGATGTTCATTCATCAGACTAAGTATGTCCATGATGTTCTCAAACGCTTCAAGATGGAGGACAACACTCTATTTGATACTCCAGTCTGCGTCAACCATAAATTGGGTGCTGATTCAGACAACGATGCAGACGTGGACCCAACCTAATATCGGGCAATAACAGGTTCTTTAATGTACTTAACTGCTTCTAGACCTGATATTATGTTTGCAGTTTGTCTTTGTGCTCGCTTTCAGGCAAACCCAAAGGAATCTCACTTGAAGGGTGCGAAGAGGATATTGCGCTATCTCAAAGGCAAACCTAAGCTGGGGTTGTGGTACACGAAAGGAGGAGACTTGGAGTTGGTCGCCTACACAGATACCGACTATGGAGGGTGCAATCAGAGTCGGAAGTCAACAACAGGTGGATGTCAGTTTCTTGGAGGCAGATTAGTGTCATGGCAATGCAAGAAGCAGACCTCAGTCGCCATTTCAACCTGTGAAGCAGAATACATGGCAGCATCCAACTGCTGCTCCCAGGTTCTTTGGATTCAACAACAGTTGCGCGATTATGGTCTGAATTTCACTCATACTCCTATTTGCATTGATAATACTGCTGCTATCTCAGTAACTAACAATCCCGTAAAGCATAGCAAAACTAAACATATTGACATCCGTCATCATTTTATACGGGATTGTGCTGAGAAGAAATTGATTGTGCTCGGAAAGGTTGCTACGCTAGATAATTTCGCTGATTTGTTCACTAAAGCGTTTGACAAAAATCGTTTTCAAAACCTTGTTGAGCTGAATGGGATGATCAATCCCGAGTAACCGTGTTTTTGTCTTTATTTAAAAAAAAAAACAAAAAAAAAACGTCACTATCGCTTAGAATTATGTCGGTTGCCTCAGTTTGAAGGACATATCTTCGGATATGTTTGGTCCTCATCTCTACTTGTAGAATATAAGGATAGCCATTAACCAGATGACTGAAAGTGACCGGGGCGGTTTATGATGTGTTTTTATTCTTTCGCTGAAAATTAGTCGTTCAAACTTAGTTAGAAGGAGACATACTCGAATGTGGTCGGTCCAGCTGATCCATTGGATCTTCAGGATAGCCTTTTACCTGAAGACTTTGACTTGATCGGGGCTATAGAAGTTAAAATTTTTTTCTTTCGGGAAATGAAATTATTTTTCAAGTCTAGTACTTCGTAAGAAGTTCCTTTACTATGATTAACAGAAAATTGATCCAACCTTGGAAAGTGATAGATATACTAATTCTGAGTGCTTAACTAGTGAAGTTATAAGGCCTAAAAGACTTTAGAACAGTCATTGTATGTCATGGTAGCTTTTTATGGTGCGTAAAAGTACAAGTGATACTAACTAAATCTACTCGATTTTTTGTGGAAACTCCTTATGAGTTGTGCATGTCTCCATATATATCTTTCCGAATGATAGGCAGAAAAGCGATTACCCAGTCATACACGAGCCCGTGAGTGTTCTGATTCCCGTGAGGATAGCGTGTCAAGAAACTGCAGTGATCCAGATTCGGGACTTGCAGTTATTTACTACTCTGAAGTTTGTGTATTTGCTTAAAAAAATGTGTGTTATTGAGACATTCTAGAGTTCTTAATGTTAAGACTTCTCAATCAAGATGTAAGAAAGAGAACGGGAAGAAGAGTCTGAAGATCGAAGAGTAATTACTATTTAATCAGACACTACGGGTCGAGGTCAACTCGGGGTGACTTGGGGAAAGTAAAATACGCTTTGAGAATAGATAGGAGGCATCATAATCTCTGAGTTGTTGCCCACTTAAGTTTTGAGCTTAATTGAACCTAACCCGTATCACAGAAACGATGAAAACCATTCTAAGTCATTTACCTGCTTACAACCTGTTTCTTTATGTCATAATACAGCTAAACACGGATCTGTGTGACAGTCACGTAATTAGTATGATTCCTGTTCGGATCTTTTCTAAAACATGGTAGTCCCTATCGAGACTGAAATTTGATCCCGTGTACTTTATTTTTAAAATTTTTCTACTTATGTAGTTGTATGATTTTATACCTGGTTACTTGGTCTTGATCGTATCATTTAACACTTTAAAGGTTGTTTTAAAACTTAATTGCAAATTGTTCAAATTATAGGGTTTGTTTCAAAATTTTAATACCGGCGAAGTTATATGGATATTAAAGGTCAGACTGTTCATTATTTCAACAAAACCAGCGAACTTATACTTTCGTAACCCTAAGCGAAGTTATCGATCGAATCTTCTGTGTTCACTTTTCTCAGTTCTAATCCGTGATTAAAGGTGTGTAGGTTAGTCGAATCCTATAATCTGTGTCAATTGATGTTATTCAGAGGTCGTATCTACCCGATTAGCGACCTCGTTTATATGAAACCTTAACACCCGATTTTCAAACATGTTTTTACGTGGTCATACTCAACTTAATCGTCTAGATCTTCATAATATCATGTGCTTATCACCGAACATTCTCCAAATTGATCCAATTCGTTTTGTTTGAAAGTCTAATCTGTCGCCGTTTCATATTCGGCGAAGTTACAGTTTAGGCGAAGTTATCCGTAACTTCGCCTGAGGTTCAACTTCGCCTAATAATTAATTAGGTTACAGTATATGAGGCGATGTTGTGGTTAGGCGAAGTTATCATTAACTTCGCCTGCCCCTTTTTACTTAACTGTTATCCGGCGAAGTTCAAGTTGAAGCGAAGTTGTTCCCAACTTCGCCCCACCTCTAACTTCGCCTATACAGAACAGATCACAACTTCGCTCATGGTAACAGGAGAATTTGTGATTTGCTTTGAGGTTTATCTAACTTAGTCTGTTTGATGCAGATATGGCTGCTGTAGCTGGAGCAGGCGGTGCAGGCGGTGATGATGGAGGAGACAACCAAAGACAGTTCTTTTCGGGTCATAACATGTACATAACATTAGACCCGAGGCGAGCGGAGTTGATGATTTCCGCGAAATCATCACGTTTCTTTTACGCTCGCGTATATTCCACGCGATTACCACAACTCTGCCGATATCCTTGCCAAACATTGAGGATTTTTGGCAGACCGTGGAATATGACTGTCGCGTCGAGCCCTCGTTGATGCGAGCAATGGTCAACAATCAGATTGTTCAGTTCTCATCTGAACAGATCAGGGCGGCTTTGCGTTTTGGAGATGAGACAAGAGATGACCCGATAGACTTTGTAGCTCCTTTCCGAGATGGAGCGTTTCTGAGGATGGGATACTCTGGTCCCTTAGGAGATACTCAGAGAAGGAAGGGGTTCTTACTAGATCAGTGGCGCTTTCTCATGCATGTCATGATCGTGTGCATGTCAGAGAGAAAGGCGGGCACTGATGGCATGGGCGCGACCATGCAGTCGGCGATGACTGCTCTGACTTATAATAAGCGTTACAGCTTTAGTCAGATGGTCTTCTACGAGATAGATCGACAGAGAAGAGCGGTGGCGCGTGAGAGATTTATCATGTATCCAAGATTCCTCCAAATGATCTTGAATCATGTTGCTCCAACGCTACCTCAGCGCCGCCCAATTAGATACGTGGAAAGTGTGAGCAAACGGATCTTCGCCCAATGCAGATCTTCCAGTGCGAGGAACAAACCTGAGCTCCGTCCTCGACATACTCCACTTTTTGGGTACTTGATCAACCCGGAGTATGTGCCAGCTCGTGGGGACGAGTTTCGGGACCCGGCACCACAACAGGCAAGAGCACCTCAAACTATACCTGCTGCTCCTGTTGTGTCACCGGAGGAGAACGTAGACCTTGATGCTGCATTTGGTGGTCAAGGCTTATTTGATATGGATCGGGTGGATCCAGAGGAAAATGTACAAGTTTCAAGTGTGAATGTGACTAGGAAAGCTACAACGGTGGCTGATTCTGATTCTGATGATGAGTTGGCTGAAGCGAGACGAATTCTAATTAACCAAGAACGGGTTCAAGGGAAACGAAAGAGAACTGATGATGACAGCGAGTCAGATTATGAAGAAGAAGTTCATCAGTTGATTCGGAGATCAAGAAGGGAACGGGCAGGTGCAGGTTCGGGAGCCGGTGAGAGCTCAAGGGTGGTACGTTTCACCCCACCCGCACTGTCCGGTATGACTATCGTTCCCTCATCATTACAAGTTACAAGGCCAAGCGCCACTGACATTCCCGTAGTGGCTACCTCATCTGCCTTTGGCCTCCCACCCACTACATTTCAACTATTGGCTCCGGAGATTGTATCGTTGCCACCTCCAACTCTTACTCCAACGGAGGTCGTGGCACGATTTATTGAGTCGACGGTTGTGGCCACTGCAGGGTTATCGGTGACGATACCACCTGCGGTTACGTCTATGCCTACTTCTGAGGTCCCGGTTAAATCGGAAATCCCTCCTCAGTACACTCAAGATATATCACATCTGAGGTTTGATTTCGATGCAACCTTATCAGACTCTGAACGAATAGCAGCACTTGAACGGGTCGTGGCAGAACAATCAAGGGTGAATCTTATCCAGACCCATGCTATTCAACGCCTCGTTGCAGAGAATCAGATACAGTCGTCCCTGCTGATAGAACATGGCAAAATCATTGATGCTTTGAAGGAGTTCTTGGCATCTCAGGGGGAGACGAGCTGTAAGGGCGATGAGCTGAGGACTAAGAAGCGAAATGACAGAGACGATGATCCCAATGCATCGAAAGGTGCAGGTGGAGAGTTGCCAAGAACTGATCAAGCTCTTGGGACTTCCACAACTCAGGGGGAGTCGACAAGTGCAGCTGGTGGTGATGATGTGGTGGTAGTGGACGTTGAGGAGATGAATGATGAATTTGTAGGTGATGATGATGTATTACCGATGGATGAGATAGAGAAGATTGGTGCAGAGATTGTTATTGAAAATGATATAGAAGAGGGAGAGATAGTAGAGGAGAATGTGGAGCATGAGATTCCAGAAGTCGATAAGGCAGATATGAGTCAAAGATTGGAAATGACGAGACGGAATGGGAAGAGCAGCCAAGATGGAAAGAAGGCTATGCTCAATGGTTTGTAAAAACGAAGAAACCGGCGGTCCCTACTATGTTTAAGAAGAGTTACAACATTAGAGGCTATGCTGAATCGAGAAAGGGGATTATATGCTGGATATATGATGAGCAGTTGAGGCTCTCTGTGATTAAAAGGTATGATGGTGTTCAATACTTCAAGAGGATGTTGAGATCATTGAATACATTACCAGAATGTGAAGTGAGAGACTTAGCCAGATTGGGGTTAATCAACAGAAGTGATGATAACATGGCTAGAGTCATTGGGAAGATTGTTTGGAAGGAAAGTATAAAAGAGAAGAAGTTCGAGCTGTTGAAACCATAAAAGGGAAAACTCATTGAAGACAAAGATAGAGGGATGAGAGCAGATGGCAAGCCTTGGATGATTATGAAGTATAAACCGATCCGGTGTTTAAAAGAAGTGCCGATGAAACAAATGCCCAAGGATGTGCTGAAGGATCTGAAGTGGTGGCATGTAGATTGTGAAACAGCTGAAGCAGTAATGGAGGACGAATATGAACAAGAGCTGCTAAGAGTCTATGATCCGATGCATCTAGTGAACTTGTCGCAAGCTGATCTGCAGGTGCTGAATGAGAAGAAGATATTTTATATTCCTGCTTGGAAAAACGAAGCGAAGAAATATCAAAGAATTGTATCAGTTTGTGTACGTGAAGGAGTTCATGCTTAAAGATGAAGATATAAGATTGTTGAAGATTACAAGACACGTGTTTGAAGATAAAGATTGAAGCTACTGCCAAGGGGGATTCTGTTGGTACATGATGTCAGTAGTTCAGTATATAGTGTCTGTAATCGAGTCGTTTGGATTAGTGTTTTGTATTAAGCGAAGTTAGCTAACAAGTTCGCTGATACAGGCGAACTTGTTAGATAAGCGAAGTTAGTGACAACTTCGCCTGAACATGCCAGGCGAAGTTGTCGTCTGATATAAGGTCTAAGTTACGGCTTGAGTTTCATAAGTTTGAGTTTTTAGTTTACGTGTTTACGAGTCCTGTAATTAGTGATTGATATCACGTGTTTCTGGTTGCAATATACAACGTGTCTTTGCTTATTGTAACGTGTGTTCGATCGTGTTAACTCATATCGTCTTCTACGCTCGTAACGTCTTACGTAGGGATTCCGCACTGTGACAATCGTCAATTTCAGGTTAACCTCGTTAACTCAACTCCGTTAATTCAAACTTTAAGATCGTTGAATCTATAACGCATACTTCATTACATTTAAACTAGGGTTTAAATGACGCTTAACACTTACTACATGTGTAGTAGTCTTTCGGGATTTGCACCGAAACGCAAACGATTGAGGAATAAACGAAGCACACTAAAACACTAATGATGTGATAACTATGTGTTAGGATTATGTGTTATATTATTGTCATGATTATGTGCAAGTTAGGATAGAATGTTCTAGAAAAACAACACTTGAAAGTAGAAGGACTAGAGTGTAACTTGTTTGTTTATAAATATATCACTAATAAACAAACCCTAACCTATTATTCTAAACCTACAACACCACCGATCGGCTCTCTCTCCCTCTCTTGACCCACGGCTGCCGTCCACCATCACACACATATACACATCAAATCAAGAGATTAATCCAAGAACTAGGTGCTAGGAAGGTATACTTGATCATCTCTTACCTCTTTGTTGTTTAATTTTGATGTTTGATGGGTTGTGTGAAAACCCTAAATCGGCCGATCTTGTATGTATGTGATTGTTATGATTCTTGTTAGTTGGATAATAGATTGATAACTAGATTGATATTGATACATGATTGATTGTTGTTCTTGATTTGAATTAAAACACAAACCCTAATCTTGTATGTATGGTGTGATTGATATGCATGGATAGTAGTTATAGTGTCTAGAGGGTTATATGGATGCATGATAGTTCATAGATTGTTATTATGATGAGTTTTGATGTGAACAGATTCTGGACAGAACGTATATACGATGTTTAACTAACTGTAACGAAGTGTAAACGTGAAAATTGATTGAGATTGTGGGTACTGCAGTAAACTAGGTTGAGTCTAGTTTCTATGAAGTATAAATTCGTAATTTTTGGATAAGTGGAAGTATACTTTTATGATTTTACAAAAACGTGATGCAAAGCTGAGCTGTTAGACCTGCTGTTAGGTTATGTTGTAAATGTTATATCTCATGAACTACGAGACCAATTGGGTTGGTTCCACTTCTGGAGGTTGACTCACTGAGTTAGGAACCAAACCCAAGTGGTCTTGCATTTATTGGATTTTTCGTTTAACGGGAATTGCAAATAACATTCTGATGTGCATGAATCTGACTGATATAAGTTAGCTGTAATGTTTTGATCATTATGAACAATCTATATGGAATAAAAATAAGATAAAAGATGTTCTGGAAACCTAAGATATGTATGCTCCTGTGGTAATTTTTGGTAAATTAATTGAGACGTTATAATCGGTAAACTAGTGCAATCTTTCAAGTAGAAATTCTGTCATAACGAAACTAGCTGCTGAGTTGTATAGGAATGCATGAAATATGATAGTTTTTATATAATTGTTGTATTTTGACCAAAATACCCTTGCGGAGAATAGTTGCTAGTTGATTGCCATGAATTGACCAAATTGCCCTTATGGGGAATAATGGTTAGTTAGTCTTTGTTTGTTGACCAAAATGCCCCTACGGGAATAATTGCTAATAAGTATGTTATTAATACGTGACACGAAAGTAATTGCTCACTCATGTATCGTATCACAATTTTACTTGTTTAAGTCACACACGATTCACAAACGAAACACGAAACATGTTACGTGCATAGGTATTATGTGCCGAGTCTAGAGACTCGTTAAACATTCCGATACTTAGAAAATCTCTTTGTTATTTTAGAACGCTAGAGAGTTTTCTACGACGCGCATCACTCGGTGATCTAGATCGGATATTCTTCGCAAACAGTGAGTTCACTTACCCCACTCTTAAACTGTTTTCAAACGTTTTTCACTTGGGGGAGATAACATACTCCGATAAACGTATTTTTCTGAGATAAACGCATATTTAAGATTTTGTTATAAATTATATATCACTTGTAAAGGCTAAGCGGCAAACGTAACATTTGAAGTCCCACACATCGGACCGGTTAATATTTGGAATAGCGAGTCACTGTTGAGTAGTACTACTGGGTTTGACAAACCCCACCCGACGCTAAGCTCAACTGGAGGTTGAGTGGGTGTAATTTTGGCTAACACTTACCATGGTCTGGAGGACCTGGTGACGGGCACTTGATAAACAGTCAGCTTCGGTCGCGAACCACTTAGCGATACTTGTTGTATAGATTAGCTACCTATCGATATATAATTTGACATAACACTATCTGGTAATGCAAAACACTTAAACGCTGTAACGTGGTTACACACTTAAACGCTGTAACGTGGTTACACACTCAAACGCTGTAACGTGGTTACACACTCAAACGTCGTAACGGGGTTACGCAACATTTAAACGTCGTAACGAGGTTACGCAAAACGCTAAACGATTTATCTTATTTTACTTGTGAACTCACCAACCTTGTGTTGACACTTTTAGTATTTTATTCTCAGGTAGCCGAGGCGGGCGCGCGGTTTAGGAGCATGCATTAAACGAAAATACTTATATTCTGCAAACTTAATTTTAACAGTTACATTTGGTTTTAAGTCGTCCTGCGTGACGCAACTTTTAAATTAAGGTTTTACGCTTCCGCACTTATTTACATTTAAACGTTTTTCTTTGGTTTGATTATAACTAATGATTCCGATCCTGCCAGTTCACACCCTCTGACGGTAAAACTCCGTTAGTGGATTTTGAGGGTGTGACAGATTGGTATCAGATCCATTGGTTATAGCGAACTAGAAACTGCATGCATACTAGACTATAACCGCGACGACCCATTAGTTATAATGATACGCACTGCATAGGTTTGTGTAGTCTTGAAATCTTATTTCCTTATCTCCTTCACTCATACGCGCGCATATACCCGGCTTACCTGTAGGAATGTCGACGCCACCCTCATCATCATCCGATTCGATGACGCATGCTCACGGGAAGGAACCGCAGTTACCTACTGCCTCGCCACCCCGTGTAGTCCCGGAACTCGAAGCTCCTGCACCAAAGAGGTACCGCCTATCCGGAGGCTTGTATGACAACAACGTTAGCTGGGAATGGTACCCCAGCATGATCAGACGTATGGTCTACCGTGAACAAGTTCCCCCATTGCCTCACCCGAACCACCCTGCTTACCCTAACACTCTACCACCTATAACCGAACCTGTAGAGCGAGTTCTCGCAGCTGTCGTTTCTTGTTTGGAGCGTGATGTGGGTTACATGCGCTACACTAGAGAAAATGTTGCCAGACTGTTTAAAGATGGAACCGAGACTCAGGAGGAGATTGCCCGCATGGCAGCGGCAATGAAAGAAATGCAAGAGACTAGTGAGCAACAAACCAAGGTTATGATGAAGATGCAAGCCGAGATGATAGACTTGCAAGAGCAACTCCAAGAAGCAAGGACCCGAACCGAAATAGCCTTAGAACGTTGCGATATCCTACAAATGCAACTTGCCCAGAACGTAGCAAAACCTGAGGCAGAGCCCGAGGCAGAGCCTGATGTAGAACCTGAAGAAGATCCCGAAGAGGAGCCTGAGGAGGATCCCGAGGAAGATCCCGAAGAGGAGCCCGAGGAGGAACCTGAAGAAGAACCGGAGGAGGAACCGGCTGAGGAGGAGGCACATTCAGAGGTGTCCTCAGATGACGACATCTAGTGAGGATGACACTTAGATGGAGGGGTTGTCTCCATCCGAACTATTATTTTTCTATAATTTTAAGGATTGATTGGAAATACTTTGTAGCGAATACAATGGTTTTAATCATGAATTTTTAATTAGACTAATAAGTGGTTGTGATGTGATGTTGTTTTTTTTTTCTTACCTATCTTTTATTACATGTATGGTGTGTTGTATATGAAAGAAAAATTCACGTTTTATACTATGATTCTAGGAAATGGCCGGAAGAAACGCTGGACGAGGACGTGGTAACATCAGCATGACTGCAGCTGAACTCCAAACCCTGCTGAATGACCATGTTGCTGCCGCTTTAGCTGCACACGTTCAAAATCAAACAGGTGGTCCGAATGGAGCATGTACCTTCAAGAACTACTTAGACTGCAAGCCCAGTACGTTTAAGGGCACTGAGGGAGCTATAGGCTTCCTGCGTTGGGCTGAGAAGGCCGAGTCGGCCTTTGAGATGTGTAATTGTCCCCCTACCAGTAGGGTCAAATTCGCTGCTGGGACACTTGAGGATTCCGCCCTCACTTGGTGGAATTCGAACGTCCAGATCCTTGGATTGGAACTGGCTAACGCGATGAACTGGGAGGAGTTCAAAAACATGATGCGAGAGGAGTACTGTCCGAGGGAAGAAATTTCGAAGTTAGAGTCGGAGTTTTGGTCGTTGAAAATGGTGGGTTCAGAGATTGAAAGCTACACTACTCGTTCGCACGAGTTGGCAGTGATGTGTCCGCGGATGGTGGATCCGCCGAGCAAGAGAATAGAGATGTACATTGATGGGTTAGCACCACAGATTCAGGGTATGGTGACGTCTTCCAGACCAGCCACGATCCAACAAGCGATCCGTTTGGCTCAAAAACTGACGGATCAGGCTGTGACCCAGGGTGCGTTACCACCGAGGGGTTCGACTGTTAAAGCCCGTGACAACCCGAGTAATGACCACGTCAGCAACAGTAACAACAACAGCAACCCGAACAGCGGGAAGAGAAAGTTTGACAACACCAGATCTTCATCCTCAAACCTCCCACCGCAACACCACTACCGTAAGCCCGAATTTACTCGGAGTTTCAACACTCAGAATCACAACAACAACAACAACGGTAGCGGGCAGGTTTCGAGCGGATATGTTGGGAAATATCCAAAGTGCAACAGGTGCAACTTTCATCATGTTGGTCAATGTGACCGTGTCAAGTGTCAAAGATGCGGAAAGATAGGTCATCAAGCGAAGGAATGTAGAGGAGACCTTGCGGCGAAGGGTGCTCCTAAGCCACCGATGACGACTAAGGGATGTTTTGAATGTGGACAGGAAGGTCATTTCCGGAAGGATTGCCCCAAGCTGAAACATAATGACAACAATGGGGGCAATGGAAGTGGCAGTAATGGTGGAGGAAATGGCAAAGGAAGAGCGTTTGTGATTGGATCAGGTCAAGCCCGCAGAGATCCGCATGTGGTGTCTGGTAAGTTCCCTGTAAACGATTGTTTTGCTTCTGTTTTGTTTGACACTGGAGCTGATAGGAGTTTTGTGTCAAAGGCCTTTAGCCAACTTTTAAACCTTACTCCAACCCCGTTAGACGCTAAGTTTCCTGTTGAATTAGCTAACGGTAAAACTGTAATAACAACTCATATACTTGCGGGGTGTAAGTTGAAACTGTCAGGTCATGTCTTTGACATCGACCTTATTCCTTTTACGCTTAGTAGTTTCTATGTCGTTGTCGGCATGGACTGGTTATCCGAGATCCGAGCGGAGATTATATGCCATGATAAGATAGTCCATATTACCACCCCTTCTGGCGAGATCATTTCGGTCCGAGGCGAGAGAAGCGGCATGACCACCAGCGTCATTACCCTTATGAAGGCACAAAAGTATTTACGAAAGGGTCATCCGGCAATTTTGGCGCAGATTGTTGAGAAACCCCCGGAGGAGAAACGAATTGAAGACATACCGGTTGTGCGAGACTTCCCGGAAGTTTTCCCGGAGGATTTACCTGGACTCCCTCCTATTCGTCAAGTCGAATTTCAGATCGAGTTGACACCCGGTGCGGCACCCATAGCACGAGCCCCGTATCGGCTCGCACCGGCGGAACTTCAGGAGTTATCCACCCAGTTGCAAGATTTGTTGGATAAAGGTTTTATCCGACCTAGCTCATCGCCATGGGGAGCCCCTGTCTTGTTTGTCCGAAAGAAAGACGGGACTTTCCGAATGTGCATCGACTACCGGGAGTTGAACAAGATGACGGTCAAGAACCGTTATCCTTTACCCCGAATTGATGATTTGTTTGACCAGCTTCAGGGATCGAGTTACTACTCGAAGATCGATCTACGATCCGGTTATCACCAGCTGAGAGTGCGCGAATAAGATATTTCAAAAACGGCTTTCAGAACACGGTATGGTCACTACGAGTTTTCGGTTATGCCTTTTGGCCTAACCAACGCACCAGCCGTATTTATGGATCTCATGAATCGAGTATGCAAGGCGTACCTCGACAAGTTCGTGATTGTTTTCATCGATGATATTCTCGTCTATTCCAAGAACGAGACTGACCACGAAGAGCACTTAAGGATAATTCTGGAACTACTGAAGAAGGAACAACTGTATGCTAAACTCTCGAAATGTGAATTTTGGCTTCGCGAGGTTCACTTTTTAGGACATGTGATCAACGAGAATGGTATCCATGTCGATCCCGGTAAGGTAGAGGCCATCAAAAACTGGGAAGCACCTAAGACTCCGACTGAGGTGCGACAATTCCTAGGACTGGCCGGCTACTATCGGCGTTTCATCGAGGGATTTTCAAAGATTGCTCAACCCCTCACCGCTTTGACTCACAAGGGCACTAAGTACAACTGGGGTGACGCGCAAGAATCCGCTTTTCAACTGTTGAAAACCAAGCTTTGTAGCGCCCCTATTTTAGCTCTCCCCAAGGGAACGGAAAACTTTGAGGTACACTGTGACGCATCTATACAAGGTCTCGGTTGTGTGCTGATGCAACTCGAGAAGGTTATAGCCTACGCCTCTAGACAACTACGGGTTCACGAGAAGAACTACACGACCCACGATTTGGAACTCGGAGCTGTAGTGTTTGCTCTTAAGATATGGAGGCATTACTTGTACGGTACCAAGTTTACCATTTACACCGACCACAAGAGTCTCCAACATATCTACGATCAGAAGGAGCTGAACATGCGACAGCGTCGTTGGGTCGAGCTGCTTAAAGATTACGATTGTGCCATCAAGTACCACCCTGGCAAGGCCAATGTGGTGGCCGACGCCCTCAGCAGAAAAGAAACAGATAAACCCAGACGGGTGAGAGCATTGCAACTTACGATTCATGCCAGCTTAACCGATCAGATTCGCGATGCGCAACTGGAAGCGTTGAAAGATGATAATCTTCCATCGGAACTCATGCGGGGCATGAGCAAGCAACTTGAAACCAGATCGGACGGGGTCCGATATTTTGAGAACCGGATTTGGGTTCCACGATACGGAGAATTGAGAACTCTAGTGATGGACGAAGCTCACAAGTCCCGATATTCTATCCACCCTGGCTCAGATAAAATGTATCATGATTTAAAGGAACTTTACTGGTGGCCGAACATGAAAGCCGACATTGCCACCTACGTGAGCAAATGCTTGACTTGTGCCAGAGTCAAGATAGAATACCAGAAACCATCTGGTCTACTGCAACAACCGGAACTCCCAATGTGGAAATGGGAACACATCTCAATGGATTTTATTACGGGTTTGCCTAAAACACCGACGGGATGCGATACCATCTGGGTGATCGTTGACCGGTTGACTAAATCGGCGCACTTCCTAGCGATTAAGGAAACAGACAAAATGGAAAGACTGACTCGTGTCTACATGAAGGAAGTAGTGTCGAGACACAGAGTGCCTGTCTCGATCATTTCCGATCGAGATTCTCGTTTTACCTCACACTTTTGGAAGTCGCTGCAAAGCGCACTGGGCACACGTCTCGATATGAGTACCGCATACCATCCTCAGACGGATGGGCAAAGTGAACGGACTATTCAGACCCTGGAGGATATGTTGCGTGCATGCGTCTTAGATTTCGGAAAAAGTTGGGAACCCCACTTACCCTTGGTAGAGTTTTCGTATAATAACAGCTACCACGCAAGTATTAAGGTAGCGCCGTTTGAAGCGCTGTACGGACGGAAGTGTCGATCACCACTCTGCTGGGCAGAGGTGGGTGATAGCCAAATCACTGGTCCGGAACTGGTACTCGAAACCTCGGAAAAGATTGTTCAAATCCGAAATCGCATGGCAGCAGCACGAGATCGCCAAAAGAGTTACGCCGACAAGCGCCGAAAACCTCTCGAATTTCAAGTAAACGATCGAGTGTTACTCAAAGTCTCACCCTGGAAAGGTGTGGTTCGCTTTGGTAAGCGAAACAAACTCAACCCACGATATGTTGGTCCGTACCGGATAACTGAGCGCATTGGTCCGGTGGCGTACCGACTGGACCTACCAACAGAACTCAGTGGCGTACACGATGTATTCCACGTATCAAATTTGAAGAAATGCCTATCTGATGAAACCCAAGTAGTCCCTTTGGAGGAACTACAAGTTGATGAACAGTTACGGTTCATTGAGGAACCAGTCGAGGTTTTGGATTGGGAAACCAAAACGCTCAAACACAGCAAAATTCCAATTGTTAAGGTTCGTTGGAACTCGAGACGTGGACCGGAGTTCACATGGGAACGCGAGGATCACATGATGAAAAAGTATCCTCACCTTTTTGAAGGGCTAACCAAACACCGAAAACCGCGAAACCCGGCAAACCGTCAAACATCACCGGAGGTATGAACTAAATTTCGGGACGAAATTTCTTTCTACTAGGGGATGATATGACAAACTGAAAATCTTTCTTACTTTTTCAGGCTCTCATCACGACTTGACTCAAATTTTCGGGACGAAAATTCTTTAACATGGGAATGATGTGACAATCGTCAATTTCAGGTTAACCTCGTTAACTCAACTCCGTTAATTCAAACTTTAAGATCGTTGAATCTATAACGCATACTTCATTACATTTAAACTAGGGTTTAAATGACGCTTAACACTTACTACATGTGTAGTAGTCTTTCGGGATTTGCACCGAAACGCAAACGATTGAGGAATAAACGAAGCACACTAAAACACTAATGATGTGATAACTATGTGTTAGGATTATGTGTTATATTATTGTCATGATTATGTGCAAGTTAGGATAGAATGTTCTAGAAAAACAACACTTGAAAGTAGAAGGACTAGAGTGTAACTTGTTTGTTTATAAATATATCACTAATAAACAAACCCTAACCTATTATTCTAAACCTACAACACCACCGATCGGCTCTCTCTCCCTCTCTTGACCCACGGCTGCCGTCCACCATCACACACATATACACATCAAATCAAGAGATTAATCCAAGAACTAGGTGCTAGGAAGGTATACTTGATCATCTCTTACCTCTTTGTTGTTTAATTTTGATGTTTGATGGGTTGTGTGAAAACCCTAAATCGGCCGATCTTGTATGTATGTGATTGTTATGATTCTTGTTAGTTGGATAATAGATTGATAACTAGATTGATATTGATACATGATTGATTGTTGTTCTTGATTTGAATTAAAACACAAACCCTAATCTTGTATGTATGGTGTGATTGATATGCATGGATAGTAGTTATAGTGTCTAGAGGGTTATATGGATGCATGATAGTTCATAGATTGTTATTATGATGAGTTTTGATGTGAACAGATTCTGGACAGAACGTATATACGATGTTTAACTAACTGTAACGAAGTGTAAACGTGAAAATTGATTGAGATTGTGGGTACTGTAGTAAACTAGGTTGAGTCTAGTTTCTATGAAGTATAAATTCGTAATTTTTGGATAAGTGGAAGTATACTTTTATGATTTTACAAAAACGTGATGCAAAGCTGAGCTGTTAGACCTGCTGTTAGGTTATGTTGTAAATGTTATATCTCATGAACTACGAGACCAATTGGGTTGGTTCCACTTCTGGAGGTTGACTCACTGAGTTAGGAACCAAACCCAAGTGGTCTTGCATTTATTGGATTTTTCGTTTAACGGGAATTGCAAATAACATTCTGATGTGCATGAATCTGACTGATATAAGTTAGCTGTAATGTTTTGATCATTATGAACAATCTATATGGAATAAAAATAAGATAAAAGATGTTCTGGAAACCTAAGATATGTATGCTCCTGTGGTAATTTTTGGTAAATTAATTGAGACGTTATAATCGGTAAACTAGTGCAATCTTTCAAGTAGAAATTCTGTCATAACGAAACTAGCTGCTGAGTTGTATAGGAATGCATGAAATATGATAGTTTTTATATAATTGTTGTATTTTGACCAAAATACCCTTGCGGAGAATAGTTGCTAGTTGAATGCCATGAATTGACCAAATTGCCCTTATGGGGAATAATGGTTAGTTAGTCTTTGTTTGTTGACCAAAATGCCCCTATGGGAATAATTGCTAATAAGTATGTTATTAATACGTGACACGAAAGTAATTGCTCACTCATGTATCGTATCACAATTTTACTTGTTTAAGTCACACACGATTCACAAACGAAACACGAAACATGTTACGTGCATAGGTATTATGTGCCGAGTCTAGAGACTCGTTAAACATTCCGATACTTAGAAAATCTCTTTGTTATTTTAGAACGCATATAATTCTCAATCTTTTTGAACTGTTCAAGGTATGTTGCTTTATTTTCCTTGTCCACTTTTAATGAATAATTGTCATTAAAGGGTGGTGGAACAACCTTATACTAGTCTTCTTCTTTCATTTTGTTCAATTTTCCACAAATGTTACCAGTTGAAACATTATTTTTCAGAAAATCAACTTCAACTTGATGTTGAGTTTTCTTTTGATTTTATTCAAGGTACACCTTCTTCAAACATTTTATCTCTATGGTGTACCTTGATTGTGTTTCATAGCTATCCATAAAATCTTGCTCTAACCCTTTGATTTGGTATTCATAAGTAATTTCACTCATTTTAAACACATTTATTATACTCTGTTTCTTGAATGATTCAGTTTTTAAATGACCAACCTCTTTTCTCAATAATTCATTCATTTCAAGTAATTGATCTAAGGTTGAGAGATTTGAGTGTACCTGTGATGTTGAAAATTCAGCTTGATTACCAATCTTTGTCATGAAATCAACATTTGCCTTCTCAATATCTTTAGCATGATTGCTATAGTCAAACAAACCATCTTGTGGTTGTTGAGCTACAGCAGCATTCCCTTGGTTTCTTGGCTGAATGGCATTGTATCTATTTTTATTGGTAGGATCTTGAAGGGACTTGTTGATTTCTTTGAAAAGTTTGTTGTTGAGGAATAATTTGTTGTTGGATTTGGTTGTTATTATAGAATTGTCTCTATTGTTGACCTTGATCTTAATCATGTTAGAGCATTAATGTCTAATGCAAGGTCTTATGGGCTTATTATGTAAAAGTTTGTTTTGTAAAGGGCTGAAAATGTCAATTATGTAAACTTCTTACAACATGTAAGGCACAATCATCCGTATAAGACTTGCACAGTCGTATAAATCTTCTACGCTGACCATGACTTATGCGTAGGTTTTGTAGCAGTATATATAGGCTATCATGTTGATTATATTGTAACAGTTTTGGTAACAATTCTGATTTTGTACTCAAGTTGTTATATCAATTATCATAGCTTATAAGTGAATGTGTTGTTAATCCTTTACAGTATTATTTTGCGATATTGTTTAGTATAGCAAATTACAAGTTAATCGGTCCGAATCATAACGTGTTTCAGTGTTTTGTCACCAAAGCTTCTGAAAAAGAGTATGTGTTATGGCATCGTCGCATGGGTAACATCAATGTTTGGAAGATGAACTACCTTGTTCATAATAAATTGGTTGAAGGAGTAAATGTTAAGGGTTTTCATTTGAGTTCTGAATGTGAAAGTGAGATAGGCAATCAAGCTGCTGAATTTTTGTTGTCTGATTCAGAAGTTACTTCTAAAGAAAAAGTTAAAACTGGTAATCAATTTGAAAAACTAAACCTCAATCACATAGTAAAACCGGTAATCAGAATTCTAGATTTGCTAAAATCATTTTTATAAAAGAAAGGGTATTGGTTTTAAGGAGGATAACCAAAAGTCTGAAAACCACAAGATGGTTTTCAAAATATCGTTATTGTTAAAGGTGAAACCTCTGAGAAACAAAATAGGCTATCTTTACAAGTTAATCAAATGATGAGTTTTATAAACTCAAAGCTGAAAGAGAGAGATGAGAGAATCATGTTCGTCCTATTTTTTTTTTGTAGATAGGAGGAAGTGTTTTTGTTGTATTGAAGAAGGACATTTGTTTTATTCATGTCCTAAAAGAATTTATCAAGAAAGAAAGCATGCAGTGAATAAAAAACCACATGTGAAAGTTCAAACTGTTAGATCTACATCTCCACCTGTCAAGATTTTAAAAGGGGGAGTAGATAAGGAACTTGTCAAAATGATTTTTGAAGTGGGTAAATCTTCAAATGCTAAGAAAACTGGTTGTTGTTACAAGAAGACAAGTTCTGTGGGACAAAACTGGGTGGTTAAGGGAAATATCAAAGATAAATCTGTTACTTCAACCACTATGAATGAAATTGAGTTGAGTAAAATTGAGAAAGGTAAAGAAGTTTAACCCTTAAAATCCAAGTCTTCTAATTCATTTAAATCATGCTCATCGGTTGATTGTTTAACTGATTCTGAAAATGATTATTATGAAGATTGTTTTTATGAGAAATTGAAACAACCCAAGACCATGAAGGCTAAGGTTTCCTAGTTTCACTAACTGCTTATTGTCGTAGGGGCTTTCAAGATCCAATGATTCACGTTGGATAATGGATAGTGGAGCCTCTCGACACATGACTGGAACACTTCACTTGCTAAAGAATGTTAAATCTATTCAAGGAGGTTATGTGGGATTTGCAGGAAATCAGAAAGGAAAAATTGTTGGAGAGGGTACTTTATCAAATGGAAACGTGATGCTCGAGAATGTGAATTATATCACTAAGCTTGAGAATAATTTTCTGAGTATCTCTCAAATTTGTGACAAGGGCTTTTCAACACACTTTACAAATCAAGATTGTCTGATTTTGAAGCATGGGTTTAAAATTCCAGAAGAGTGGATTTTAAAGAAAGCACCAAGGGAAAATGATCTTTATGTGCTTAACTTGAATGTTGCTTCATCGACTCAAGGTATTGTTCATTGTTTTGTCACCAAAGCTTTTGAAAAAAGAGTGTGTCATGGCATCGTCGCATAGGTCACATAAATGTTTGGAAGATGAACTACCTTGTTCATAGTCAATTGGTTGAAGGAGTAAATGTTAAGGGTTTTCATTTGAGGTCTGAATGTCTGAGTTGTAAGAAGGGTAAACAAAAGAAGAAGTCGCACCCGACAAAATCTCTCAATTCAACCAATTTACTTTTTGAGAGGGTACATATGGATTTATTTGGTTCTATGAATGACAAAGTATCACCGGGGAACTTTATTGTTTGGTGGTCACTAATGATTACTCACGCTCCTCATGGGTAATGTATCTTGAGCAAAAGTTGAGACCTTTGACAATTTGATGATTTTGTTCAAAAAGTTTGAGATGTTATATAATTTGCCAATCCGAAGGATTCGAAGCGACAATGGTACCAATTTCAGAAACAATTGTATACTTCAATACTGTAATGAGCGTGGTATTCTTCATGAGTTTAGAGCTCCATATACACCACAACAAAATGGAGTTGATGAACGAAAGAATCGTACTCTGATTGAAACAACTTGATGTTGGCAGATTCGAAATTACCTGTTAGTTTCTGGTCTGAAGTTGTTGCCTCAGCTTGTTACACCCTTAACCGTGTTCTGACAGTAAAAAAGTTTGACAAAACCTTTTTCGAGCTACTTAATAGACGTAAGCCTATCTTGAAGTGGCTTGAGCCATTCGAATCTCAATGTATTGTTCTAGATCCTGATGGTAAATTCTATGCTACGTCTGTGGAAGGCTTCTTTGTGGGTTATGCTAGTCCTTTAAGAAGAGTATTTTTACCTAGAATCAACCGAATTGTGCAAGTACAGCATGTGGACTGTCAAAGATATGCTACTCCTATTCAAAGAAAAGACGATTCATGGATGTTTGATTATGACAGCTTGTGAAGTTGCTTCTCATTTCCTGAAGAGGAAATCAATGACGAAATGGCCACACTGTTATTTCAACAATATTTGAGTAATGGTTGTCAAGAAATTCCTACACAAAACGTTCCAATCTTTAATGAAGATTCGTTTCTTGATGTTGATGACCATGTTAATTGATGTGCTAAAAGTAGTCTAATAATTATTAACGAAAATTATGCTAATCTAGACACTAAGTAATACTCTAAACTCTTAAACTACAAACCAGCAAATGTACCGGTCGACTCTAGTACAGCTAAGTAAGTCCGGATATCGAACCCACGAGACTCTTTAAATTACGTAACTAACTAATTAGACTCGACTAAAGACACGACTATTTAATAATAATATTTGAGGGGGAGTTTTAAACTAAATACTAACAAACTATAAACTAAACTCTAATTAATTAATAATAATAAAACATAATCATTACTTAAAACCTAATTAATTAAATATAATAAACTTAACTCTAATTAAATAAAATATAATAAACTCTTAAAACACTTTGCGGCAATCAAATAACTGGAAAACTTAAGTTATGGAATTGGGATCGTAAAATAGACCCTTGACAGAAAACCCGAACAGGACCCTTGGCCTTCAAGAAGACACCTATGGATTTCTAACAAGTTTTAAGACTCACCAGTTTTATGAATTAAACTTCCTTACGATTATTTAATAATTTATGTCTAAGTATCTTTATGACGAAATCCTACCTTACAGCGCGGAAATCAAAGATAGCTAAGTAGACTTAATTGACTTAACAGACTAAGTTGGCGATCAAACCTAGACGAACTCCTATTTAATTAGTTTTATTGTTTCTATGATCTTAATGCATATTAATCATAAACTAGTCAAGAACACACAGTAAATGACTAAACAAAACCCTATCCTATGAAACAATCACCAAGGGTAATGTGAAACAATAAATCCAAGTAAATAAAACCAAGCAATCATACGCATCAATTAACTCAAAATCACGACCTAGGTAGTTAATGAGGTTTATGAGGTTTAGCCTAGCATCATATAGTCTAAATCACACAAAACAAATAAAACTGAAAACATGGTGAAAATATAAAGAACATGAAATCAGAGATGATAAAACCCGTAATCTTCCATCGCGAACGTCTAACTCTTCAGCGGCTATTCTCATGCCTTCAAAATCACCACAAGACTCGAAAATATGCTTCAAGGAACTCCAATTTCATCTGGTGGCAGCAGGGTATGTTCAGGTTAAAGTTAGGGATGTTTTTATACTGAAACAGAGCCCAACACCTAACGAAAACGAAATTAAAAAAATCCATCATCTTTGCCTAGGCGCCCCGTGACGGGAATGGTCTCTGAGGCCGCATGGTGCGGCGTGTCAAAATCGGAAGGCCGGTCAGACCGGCCGGGTCTGATCGGTTCTCTGTCCGGTTCCTTCCTAGCGCGTTCCGGATCTCTGTTTTGGCTCTTTTTAACTCATTTTTCGCCCTTTTCAATCACTATTAACTTCCGTTACCTACGAAACATAAAAGTGTTAGTAGTATACAAATCTCGACTAAAAACGAACATAAATATTTAGCATTATATCATTGATGATACTCCGGCTACACCTTCATTTGATGATGATGGGGAATATCACAATGGTGTGATTGAGTCTTTGATTCAACCAACACCTTATCTTGTTATTCATGATGTTGTTGCTACTGATTCCGTCGGGAAACATAAATGTTTAGCATTATATCATTGATGATACTCCGGCTACACCTTCTTTTGACGATGATGGGGAATATCACAATGATGTGATTGAGTCTTTGATTCAACCAACACCTTATCTTGTTATTCATGATGATGTTGCTACTGATTCGGTGCTTTTCTGATGAGTTGGCTAATGATGAAAATGTCACGAATCTTCCTAATGATGTGATAGTTACTGATGAATTTATGCCTCAAACTTTATCATATCATCCTGAAGAGAATATTATTGGAGATCTTAATTCTAGAGTTCGAACTCGAAGTCAGCTTGATCAAAGTCTTAGTTGTTATTATACTCAAATCGCTCCTCTTCAAAACAGGTTCTCGTTCAAATGATTCATTTCTCAAATTGAACTAAAGATGTCTAAACAAGCTTTGACCGAAAAAGTTGGGTCAATGTAATGCAAGAAGAATTATTGCAATTTGAAAAGCTTGAAGTTTGGAAACTTGTTGATCTACCAAATAACAAACGATGCATTAATACCAAGTAGGTTTTCAAGTGGAAAAGGAACGAAAATGGTATAATTGTGATAAACAAGACTCGATCAGTGGTTCTTGGTTATAATCAAAGAGAAGGAATCGATTTTAATGAAGTCTATGCTTCCCTTTCTAGACTTGAAGCGATTAAAATTTTCTTAGCCTTTGCATCTTGGAAGAGATTCAAGGTCTACCAGTTGGATGTCAAGTCTGCTTTCCAGAATGGTAAATTGAGTGAAGAAGTCTTTGTAGGACAACAACCAGGCTTTGTCGATCCTATTCACAAAGATAAAGTGTACCTGCTCGACAAAGCTCTTTATGGTTTACATCAACCCCCCGAGAGCTTGGTATGACACATTGTCTCAACATTTGTTGGATAATAGCTTTGTTTGTGGCATTGTCGATTGTACACTCTTCACTAAGGAAGTGGATGGTCATCTGCTGATAGTCCAGGTCTTTGTGGATGATATCATTTTTGGGTCAACGAATAATGTTTTGTGCAAAGAGTTTGAGGATGCTATGAAGTCGAAGTTTGAAATGAGTGCTATGGGAGTGTTAAAGTTTTTATTAGGATTGCAAGTCGAACAAAGGTCTGATGGAATTTTCATTCACTTGACAAAATATGTCAACGATATCCTTGAAAAATTCAATATGGCTGACTCATCGTCAAGTAGCACTGATATCCCGCTAAATCATGGAATTGGTCCTGATCCCACCGGGGAGAAGGTCGATGAAACACTCTACCATTCTATGGATGGTTCCCTCATGTATCTTACTGCTTCAAGGCCAGACATCATATATCCGACGTGTTTCTGTGCTCGATATCAGTCCAGTCCAAAGGTCTCACACCTAACGTTGGTGAAGCGGATACTTTGGTATCTTAAGTGGTGTCCTGGGTTCGGTCTTTGGTATCCCCGAGATGATGTATTTGTGCTAAGAGCTTATTCTGATTCTGACTATGGTAGCTACAAGCTGAACGCCAAATCTACCACCGCCGGCTGTCAATTCTTTGGTAGCAGGTTGGTGACGTGGCAGTGTAAGAAACAAATGATTGTGTCGCTATCCACCTGTGAAGCCGAATATGTAGCTGCTTCTAGCTGATGTTCCCAGGTTTTGTGGATACAACAACAAATGCACGACTACGGTTTGAATTTTCTTACTACTCCTATTTTTGTAGATAATACTGCTTCTATTTTCCTAACTAAAAAATCCGGTAAGTCACTCGAAAACAAAACATATTGACATATGGTATCACTTCATCCGTGACTATTACGAGAAGAAGTTGATTACCATAGACAAAATTCACACCGACGAACACAACGCTTATCTTTTTACTAAAGCTTTCGATAAAAATAAATTTTTGTATTTGTTGAAGCTTAACGGTATAAAGAAATTGGGCGGTGTGGAAATGAGTGATCCCGAGGTTATGGATTCTGATCATTGCGTAACTGTTCACCTGGTTAAATTTAAATTTTTGTAAATATTTTTTTTAAATGGTTTTTGATTTTAGGGGGAGAAATGGTTTGGGAAAAATACAAAAACCATTTGAAAAATATTAAAAGCCAAAAACATTTGAAAAATGTGAAAAATTCAAAAACAATAGGAAAATGTTCCTCAAAATGAATTTTGAAGCATAAAAGAAAAATGATAATACATTGATTGTCTTGTTCCAAATCCGGTAAATTGAAGAATAAAAGTCTATTGTTTAATGTTCGGTATATGGGTAGACTTTTGGACAAATAAGTAAGGGAATAAGTGATAGAAACATAAATTGCCATGTTGAAAGATGGGTTAGTATTCTAGCAAAAGTCTTGGTAATAAAGGCAGAAATGTAATAGCTTGTCATAATTAAGCCTTATGTTTCAGGAGATCACCAAAAATAAAGTGCTAATAAAGTTTTTAAGCGTCTACTACACTGTCTACATTTCAATGGTGTATGGTTTTATGGCCTTAAATCCTGTATTGATGGGACGTATTAGATTTCTGGAGCCATGAGGTCTTCATGCGGTTTTCATCTGGGTATTTAAAAGAATATTTTAAATCCTGCTCAAGAGAGCAAACCCCTGATAAGTCATTAAACTTGATCGCTATGTAAAGAAGTATAAAATTCACTACTGACTTAATCAAAAATGTTAGTCATACATTGTTCCTCCCTTGCGTTTGTCTTGATACCAATAAGAAACAAACCCCAGGGGAATACAGTGTAAGTAAGCTGACAGAAGAAATCGTGCACAGTCATCCTTGGCATAAGAAGTTCAATGTATTGCTTGATAATGGGGGTATGTCTTGTTGTGAAAACCTGTTGCTATGATTGCCAAAAGTTAACTTTTTAAAATGTCTGGATCTGCTGGTTCTAAGGTTTAAGTCAACTTTGGGTGATATGGTAAAAATCAAAATAAGCCTGAATCAAGATTAGAATCTGATCATGTTATGATATTATGTGCTTAATTGAACCTTAATCATATCATTGACGTCTCTGATACAAAAGTTTAAGTGGAGAACAATATCCATAACCGACTTAACAACAGACATAATAAAACTGAAAACCGTGATGGAAGAACGGATTAATCAATATGATTCCTTGCTCAACTCACAAAAATATGTTTCTTTATGATTGTAATTAGTTCTTATTTTTATGTATTTCCTTTTACAACATTCTTATTTTAAAACCAAAAAGAGTTTATATTTTTGTATTATTTTCGATTTTGGTGAATGGTGATTCGGGTCTGGAAATCCAAAACTAGTATGGAGTGGTTGTTTCTGGCAAATATTTTCAAAATTTGGGGTTTCAAAGTTTC
Source organism: Bidens hawaiensis (assembly GCF_021521415.1). Lineage (NCBI taxonomy): Eukaryota > Viridiplantae > Streptophyta > Magnoliopsida > Asterales > Asteraceae > Bidens > Bidens hawaiensis. The sequence goes on along the minus strand of NW_027498399.1, from coordinate 78,161 downwards.
ATGAAATTTTTTTCAAGGTCATTAGTTTGGACATGCTTATATTTTTCAAAATTTGAGAAATTAAAGGTTTTACAATCAGATTTGTTCAAAATTTCAAAAGGATTCATCAAGGTCATTAGTTTGGACTTAATAAAGATCGTAAGTGTGAAATTTGTCAGATTTAAACATTTAACATAATGGTCAGTGTATAAGTCTTAAACTTATACGGCGTATACGCTTAGAAACTTATACGACATATAAGTTCAATACTTACACAGGCGCATAAGTGTGGACTATAAATATCCTACTTATACACAAACCTTCTCATACGTTTATACTTTGAAGTCTTACACGCTGATCATATTTCGTCTGTATATATTGATTATTTTCCCGTATAAACTATTGATTTTTTATTCTTGTGGTTGATTTGCACACTGCAAGAATTAATCATTGTATAAATCATGTTTGATTGTTAGATCTGGGTTATTATCATATGTGAATAGTGCTTTATGCATTTGGTTTAATCAAATGAGATTCTGAACTGTTAAACTTAGGGTTTTGATGTGTATATGCTTAACGATGATATTCTGAACCTATATTTCTAGTTTGATTTGATTATTGGTGTTGATTTTGTCCTATTTTATTTTGACCTAAATTGGAACGCATAAGGTTATGGACTTATGCGGAGTGTAAGCCATTTTGACTTATACAGAGTATAAGTTCTATAGGCTTATACGTTGAAACTTTACTGGACTTATACGTGCATAACTTGGCTTATACATTGACTTTTACCTCTAGACTTAAACAGAAACTTGAATTTAATATGTTTAAGAAAGATCTAGTGGGTCTACTGTTAACACAATCTCGAGGCTTGCTGACAATCAGGTTTTTTAGTATTAATGCTCAGTTATTTAGACTTTATGTACTGCACTTCTCTATTTGTTAAACATAAAGTGTTTCATAAAGTTCATATTGGTTTCTTGTTTCAGTTTTATTTTTTCCACTAGTCTGTCTCTATCAAGGTATGAATATTTGTTTTGTTACTCATATATTACATTGCATGTGTTTTATATCTTTGAAATGAGTATTTCAGAAGCTAGATTGTTAAAGTGTTGTAGCTGAAATAGTTTAAATGTGATTATTGATCATATTCTTGTGTTTATTAAATGTGATTGCAGATGAAGATTGCTGATTCAACTGGTGATGATTTGGAAGATGATAAAGTGATGATTTGTTCATGGATTTACAAGGAAATGACGAAAGGAAGATCACAAGAATTATGTTCAAGTCTAATATCCGCGAGTTGGTGGATTATTTTCCATAATATCATTTGTCCGTATATTGTATAGATGATCTGAATTTATGATGGTGTTTTCATCAAAATTCTATTCACCATCACTAATATAGATTCGACTGAGGTCAATAGAATGAATCTTTGGGTACTTGGGGAGCTGTCAAGAGCCGTGGTAATTTGATAGATCCAAATTTTCAAGTTGATACGACCGCGGTCTACTATATCATTAGTTAGTATAAATCGGATTTAGGATTTTTGTTTGTAATTAAGATCTAGAATTATCCAAGGGGGAGTTTGTTAGAGCATTAAAATCTAATGCTAGGTCTTATAAGTGAATGTGTTGTTAATCCTTTACAGTGTTATTCATCGATATTGTTTATTATAGAAAATGACAATTTAATCGGTCCGAATCATAATGTTTTCACGTAAAGGATGTCATGCATGATCTGGATCACGCGCTTTCAAATTCTGTGGCTGGAATTGATTTCTTTGAAGATTGTTGTTGTTATAGAACTGTCTTGGTTGATTGCACTAAAATGACCAGGTTGTTGATAGTTATAGAAGATTGCTTTGGATTTATCAAATCTAATCCTATCACTTGGTCCAGAAAATGTTAATCTACCAGTTCTGTGGTACAATCTTTTGCTTCTCACAGCCAACATGGCGGCTTGCCATTTAAGATTCATCTCTTCCAAATCATCAGCATCAATTTTCTCTAGATCCTCTTGCACCACACTTGTATGAATCAAGTTTTTGGCCACAAAGACATTACAAGATTTAGTGAATATTGAGAACAATGCCTAATATTCATTTCCTTTATTAGCGTTTCCTGAAACATATGGAGCGTGTCCACTAGCCATTGAAGATGAATCACCATCATCAATCATCTGGACAATGAATCTTTGTTGTTCAGACTGGCTTGCCATAAACACTCTTGGAGTTTAAGAATTTAACTCACTAGGCTCTTCAATGATGGGAATTGTTGTTGATTCTTGGTTGACAAGTTTTCCATTTGAGCAATTAGAGCATTAGCAACTTGAAAGCATCCTTTCTCTTCCTTTATTATATGATTTTCAATCATTTCATGCTCAATTGCTTGCAGAAAACATATAACATAATCAATTTTGAAATTTGAGAAGTTTGCCTTCTCCTTGATAAACTTGCTAGTTGTGTACCATTCACTAGATAGAGATCAAATCAGCTTATTGTTTAGATCAAAATTAGTGATACGAAAATTAGTTCTGATTTCATTGACTATTGCAACAAATATTTACAATACAGATTTTAATCTTTCTCCTTCTCTAAACTTGAATATGTCAAGCAGTTGCTTCAGCCTATCTTTATTGATGACCTTTAACTCAGTATTTCTTTCAAACATTTCTACCACAACATCAAACATGGCTTTTGCAGTTGTGTGATGATTGAAACTTGTCAATATGTCCCATGACAGAACTAGCTTCAACATAAACAATGACTTTTCATCCTTTTTCCTCATTTTTATCTCAACAGCTTGGTTGTTATTAGCACCATCAGTTGCAACATATGGACCATTCTTGATGGAGTTCCAAATTTCAGTGCCATTGTAGCAAACAACAGCCTCAAAAATGACTTTCTACTTGATGTAGTTCTCTTGACCTAACAATCTTGGAATCTTGTTAGTAGGCACCATTTGGTCATCCATTTGTTTAGAAATATTTTTGGTATTTTTGAATAATTTTTTGAAATGAAATTACTTAAAAAGTTCAACAAACTTTGAAAAATAATCAGATCTGAGGATAGATCCTTAAATCTGATCAAAACAGATGGATTAAATCAAGATCTAGACTCAAAACAAACAATTAACAAAGTAAATCTAAGATTAGATTATTTTTAAACCTTAGATGATTACAGGTATGAGAAATGAAGAATGGAGCAGCTGATGTCATCATATTCTTCTTCAAAATCAGGTAATATTTAGTAAAGAGCTTTACAATAAGCAACAAATGATACCACTTTTCAGGGTCTATTAATCACTATCAACCTCGTAACCAACAACTAAATATTAACAAGATGGTTATGAATATTCTTATGTGAAAAGCCAATGAATATCAAAGGCGGAATCAGTGATATCCAAGATGTTGCATAAAAAGCAAAAAGATGACAAAAACACACAAGTCACTTAAAAGATTTCCATCAATATTAAATGAGAATACAAAGAAAATCTCTAGGATTTCTAGGTGAATTGTCAGGTGGAGGCTACTTTCCGTACGATATATTATGTTTGCTAAGAAAGTGTAATCAGCCGTCAAATCACCTATTGTGCTCTCACTTAAATGTGACCTAAACTTTCCTTATATGGGCACACCTAGCACCTTCTAGAAACCCTAATGATTGTTATAAAACATATCAAACGTATTCAAAATATTACAAGTGTAAACAGGTCTCGAGTAAGCTTTGTCTTTGTCGAGCAAACCTAGTGAACCACTAGTGTGCTGGAACAGTTCTCCGAGCAAGCTTAACTTAGAATATTTTCCTAAGAAAATATTCTTCAAGCAGACTTCAATCTTCATGATAACATCAAACTTTGCTTGATAATATCCCACGAGCAAACTTGTTCTTCCTGGTCCCTTCAACCTTTTGTTGATAACTTATTCTAGCAAACTAAGTGTGTTGGTGGCACTGTAGCTTGCATGAGGTTGAACCTTGCTCGTAGATGTCCTTATAATAATTCCATCAACTTCCTACTAATGTGCTTGAGATCACTATTATTGAATCCATGCTCGACTCACTAAATTACTTGGCTTAAGCTTGGTTATGTCAAGGGTTTGCTCTGAAACAAACCGTGTTCGACTGAAGAACAACCTTGCTTGATGAAGTGCAGTTTGCTCGAACTAACACTTAGAAAAATTCCAGAAGATAACAATGCTTGATGTAAGATACCTTGTTTGAATAAGTTCTAGGCTTGCTCGAAGTGCCGAGTTTGATCGTATTCCACACTTAGCCATTTTCTTGAGGAGGTTGAAAAGATTCCAATATTCTTTGATCAATTCTTGATCCCAACACTATGGTATTTTTAGCACAACCTCCAGAGAAACCAAAAGTAAAACAAAAAAGAAGACTTAAGGATTTGTTAGTGCACGTTTTTGCGTATCGAGTCTTTGTAATTATCTTTTATGTATTTATCATTTATTTAATGTATTAATTATTAAGATATTAATGTAGTTCGTTAAAGTATTCATCTAGTTCGTTAAGGATGTTTAACGAATCAAGGGGTGATTCGTTAAGTTTATTCTGTTTATTGTATGTAACGAAGTGGGTGGCTAGTTTGTTACTGAATGTGTAACGAACTAGACCCATCTTCTATATATAGTGTTTCATACACTGTTTAATTTAAGTATTGAGTTTTAACATATTAAATCTCTGTCAAATCGTTCTCTCAATCTTCCTTAGCGTATTCATACCTAATATTATACATACACATATCTACAATTAATACTAATATATAACATTAACGTATAATCGAATTAGAGCAACATGAACTAGATCCGTTTATAGTTACTAGTATCTTAGATCTGATTAAGGTATTTACAAGTGGTATCAGAGCTTTCGGCTGCTCTATTGCTCTTGAGTTGGTCGTTAATTCGTTAATTAGTGACTGTTAATTGTTAGTTTTGTAATATTTTGGTTTCGGTTTGATTTTGATAGGATCCAATTTGAATCAATTGGGTTTTGGATTAAGTTAGATTGGATTAGTGTTTGTTAAGGTATCGAGAAGGTATCGGTGGAATGGAATTTGTATTTGGATTATTGTGATAGTGTTTTAGTTTGGATCTGGATTTAACCGAAAAACAGAGTGTTGTTTTATCTAAATTGGATATGAGTTAAGGTTAATTGGGTTACGAGAGGTGTTGATTTGGATTTGCGATAATGATACGAGTGGTTTGATAGGTCATATGGACGTTTTGGTGTAGTATTGAGTAAGTATAAAAAATCTGTGTTTTCGTTTGGTGTTCTTCGTTTTCCCAGAAATCTGGAAAATCCGGATGATGATTTGAAGAACTTCATGTGCATTTGAAGATTCGTTAAATCCTTGCTAGTTCGCTAACAATGTTCACTAATTCGTTATTCTGATTCGCTATACTTTCTCATTCATGTCTTTCAATTCGTAAGACACGTGTCTTACTTCGTTAACTTAGTTCCAACAACTTTTTCCACATGGCAATAGTTGTCAGAGTTTGTTACAACCGTTGTAACAACCTGATTCGCTATAGTTGATTTGTTATCAACTGTAGCTAATTTGTCAGAGCTTGTTACAATCGTTGTACAACCTGATTCGCTATAGTTGATTCGTTATCAACTGTAGCTAATTTGTCAGAGTTTGTTACAACCGTTGTAACAACCTGATTCGCTATAGTTGATTCGTTATCAACTGTAGCTAATTTGTCACCTAATTCGTTAACAGTTTCTTAGTGATTCGTTAAAGAAACTCCACAGTTTGTTTATCCTGATTCGCTAAGATTATACTTGGTGATTCGTTATAGAGAAACACCTGATTCGTTAAAATACTTCGCCAAACTAATTCGTTAACTTGATTGACCAGTTCGTTATAATCTAATTCGTGTGATATTGTTTCAGAGTCGTTAACACTGTTCCTGATTCGTTACCTGGGCAACTTTCAATTCGTGAATTGTGATTCGTTAACTACTGTTTGCAGTTCATTAAAACAGTACTATTCACAATTCGTTAAGATATTCTCAATTTTAACCTTTAGAGTTTGAAAGTCTTGTTATTTTTCTTACATGGCTGGTATGTATGCATTAGCTTCTCCAAAATATGCTTATGCAACAAATGTTACAACTAGACACCAAGATCGTTTCACATTCAAAGTGTCCACGTTTAATGAAATTTAGCGATTTTGCTAAATGGGAACCCCGTTTCTGTGCTCATTTAGGGGTCGGTTCACCCTGATTGTTCGTATTGCTTGGATGAGGTATATACCGTTTCAATGATTGGAGATAAAACTATCAGGTTTACACCTAAGGCTATCTCTCAATATTCTCAAAAAGAAAAGAAAGCATTAGAGATTGAATAAAAGCCTACTCTACTCTTACTATGGCTTTACCCGAAAACATTTTTCATCAAGTTGGTAGCATAAAGATTTGTGCTTCATTATTCCAACATATTCGTATGAGAAATATGGGTAACAGTGCCGAAAGCAAGAAAGTGATGTTAAAGTTTAAATTTAGAAATTTCAACTTGCTTAAGGGTGAGACTGTCGAAGAAATGACAACAAGGTTTAATCATTTGATAGCTGAGATGGACAAGATGAAGTTAGAGACGTCTGAAGTTGATAAGATAGACACTATTAAAAGTGCTTTACCAAGTTCTTACTCGACTTTCTTGATGGTTCTGAAAGAGAATAATTACTTCAATAATGAAGATTTGACGGCATCTGAATTCATGCAAAAGATCGAAGCACGGGAATACGATCTTAAATGTCAGAAGACTTCCAAGGATAATCAAGATCCTGCCTTTTATGGTGGAAGTATGCCATTGAGTTCAACCATTTCTCCTATCACTGCATTTCTTACACAAAATGCAAGTGATAATTCTACATCCATTTATAGTGATCCACGTGCTTGTTCTTACATTGCTGGAAATTCTGGGTCATTTGGTATTTCTGGTACATCTGGAGGGTCTGTAAATTCATCACTTGCAAATCAATTTTCATCACAACCAAATGTGAACATGAGGGAGGCAGAACAAAACTTTTCTTTCCTGTCTGCCTTCATGACTTCATACGAGAATTTGGTTAGTAGTAAGATTGAAAAGAGCGATTTGACAGACGAAGACTATGATCAAATTGATCCTGATGATTTGGAGACTGATGGACATAAAATGGAATATGGCTATGATAGTCAGGAAAGTGAAAAAGTTTATGCAGCGAACGGGTAAAGATCTTCCATCTTTGAACAATAAGTTAGGATTTGATAAATTAAAGGTCAAGTGCTATACCTGTCAAGAGTTTGGCCATTTTGCTAAAGAATGTGATAAGCCAAAGAAGGAGTACATTGGTCCCATAAAGCAAGATCATAATTCATCTGGTAAAAGTGGAAATGATGCGGGAAAGTCCTCCAGAACTAAACCGTCGTCTTCTGGATCACAAGAAATGTTGTCCAACTTGGATGGAGATGACTGGTCACGACGATTGATGTGCAATAACAATCAAGCAAATCTGGCAATGTTTTGATCAACTGAGAATTTCCAAGATGCAAGTGGGAGAGAACTATCTTCTGACAATGATAATGAGACATCCAAATTACATGATCTTGAACGTCAGTATACTCATGCCAAAACATCAATTACATCTGACCCGTTGATTAGAGCTAAACAAGTTTTGAAAAATGCTAAGAAAGTTCAATTTGAAAAATCTACTGGATTTGACACACTGCAAAGTTTTTCAAATTGTTCAAATCTTGATTTTTATCTAAAAAAGAAGTCGGTGTCATCTGATGAATTGACTAAGAGTTTTACCAAGAACGTAAGTCATCATCCTTCTGTGTCATATGTTACTGATAAATCTCAAAACGATCATGTGGACATGCGAAGCTGCTTTCTTTGCGGTCAACAAGGTCATGTTATGAGAAACTGTGGACAGAAGAAATCTCAGAATCTTCATCCAGTTGTCAAGGACCAATCGAAACCGGTTTCTTTGATAAAAGTGATTCTGAAATGACCTGTGTCATATAATGATGATACTCACATCATGTTCTCAAACGTGAGTCCTTGAAAGGTAGTTCATATGAATGAAACTTATGGTCAAGTTAAACCAAAGTTTGTTCCAACTGAACCTATATGCAAGAATGTGAACTCAAATGTCGTTCAAGCGGCTTATCTGAGACGAAAGTTTAAGAAGCCTGTAACTTATTCTCAAGTTGATAAACAACAGTTGAATTGAACCAAGTTTTATGTTACTCATGGAAATCAAAAGGTGCCCAAGACTGAGGCCTGGGCTGCCTTTTTGAACTAATCATTTTCTTTTGTGTGTAGGGTACATCCAAGACCATTTCTGGTGAAAACTGGATTATGGATAGCAGATGTTCTCGTCATATTACTGGAAATCTCGACCTCTTAACAAATGTGAGAAATATTCAAGGGGGTTATGTGGCATATGCTGGGAATTCTGGGGGTATGATTACACAAGAAGGTGATGTTTCGAATGGGCATATTACTTTTGAGAAAGTCAGTTACTATAACAAGGTTGATCATAACTTATTGAGCGTTTCTCATATTTGTGACAAAAAGTTCACTACTGTATTTTCTGATAAAGAGTGTCTGATTTTGAAACCGAGATATGTTATTCCCGAGGACATGGTTTTCATGAGATCACCTCGATCAAATGATATTTATGTCTTAAATATGAGTTCTAAAGTATCAACATCTATCGAAACATGTTTTGTCTCAAAAGCAACCGAGAAGGACTCTATTCTATGACATCGTAGAATGGGTTACATTCATGTTCGTAAGATGAACTATTTAATGGAAAATGACCTAGTTGAAGGTGTGTCTTTGAAGAATTTTAAGTTATCCGACCACTGTTTTGCTTGCAAAAAGGGCAAACAAAAGAAAAAGTCGCATCCTTCAAAGTTATTAAATTCCATCTATACTCTTCTTGAGCGACTTCATATGGATCTTTTCGGTCCAGTGAATCGTGCTAGTATCTCTGGAGATTGGTATTTCCTGGTATTTACCGATGATTATTCAAGATACTCATGGGTCTTATTTATGAGTTCGAAAGATCAAACACTTGTTCTTGTTCAAAATTTAATCACTAAGATCGAATCACTATATAAGAAGAAAGTGAGGAGAATTCGAAGTGACAATGGTACTGAATTTAAAAATACTGTATTGGATTTCTTTTGTGTACAAAAGGGAATTCATCGAGAATACAGTGCTCCATATGTACCACAACAAAACGGTGTAGCTGAACGAAAGACAAGAACTTTGATTGAAGCTGCTAGAACTATGCTTGCTGATTCTAAGCTTCCTGTCCAATTTTTGAATAATTGAAAGCCTAATTTAAAGTACTTGGAACCATTCGGGTGTCCCTGTACTATGTTAAAAAAGGATGTGGGTAAGTTTGATGAAAAAGCTATCGAAGGGTATTTCTTAGGTTATGCTTCTCCGAAGAAGAGGGTATTTAATTTCACGTCTAGTTGTGTTGAGGAGTGGTACCATGTGCACTGTCAAAAGTACACCACACCTCCTCAAGGATAAGGTCTAGATTGGATGTTTGACTATGATGGCTTATTTAATTCATTCACTCCAACAACTGAACAACCATATGAAGATCTAGTTCGTGCATACTTTGAAGATCAACTTGTAATTCCAAGATTTTCAAGTTCTAATGATTTTGAAGCTCCAACCGATTCTCCAACTGAAGATCCCGATAATGATTCTCCAGTTCTCTTTGATAATGCAACTACTTCTTCTGATGATACTCTAGTTTGCGATCAAGTTATTGAACATGATAGTGACGATTCATCTCATGAGTTGGGAGAACATTACACTAACTTATTTGAAAATGTTGTTGTTCCTGAGAACCCCACTCTTAGGATTCATAATTAGCATCCGAAAGAAAACATTATTGGAGAACTTGATGTGGGCGTTCAAACATGTCATCAAGTTGCTTCATCAAGTGAGAATAATGTATTGTGTGCTTATGCAGATTTACACTTGTCTGGAATTGTAGATCTTGCTAAATTCACTTGCTTTTTATCCCAAGTTGAGCTAACAACGCCTCGTAATCCATCTTGGGTGGAAGCCATGCAAAGGGATTTACAGCAGTTTGCACGTTTGGGTGTTTGGGATCTTATTGACAAACCCGCTAGAGTCAAGAAGGCCATTCCGACTAAGTGGGTGTTTAAATGTAAGAAAGACGATCATGGGGTGATCGTGAGAAATAAGGCACGATTAGTGGTGCAAGGTTTCCATCAGCAAGAGGGTATTGACTACACTGAAGTATATGCTCTGGTTGCAAGATTGGAGTCTATACGAATCTTTCTGGCTTATGCAGCTTACAAGAACATAAAAGTCTATCAAATGGATGTTAAAGGTGCTTTTCTCAATGGTGAACTACACGAGGAAGTGTTTGTGTTACAGGCTCCAGGTTTTTAAGACCCTGATTATCCTGACCGAGTTTATCGCTTAAACAAGGCTTTATATGGTATACATCAAGCCCCGAGAGCTTGGTATGACACGCTCGCCGACCATCTGACGGATAATGGTTTCAAACGTGGGACTGTCGACTGCACTTTATTCTATAAGAACATTGGTGATGATCTTCTCCTCGTTCAGATTTATATCGACGACATTATCTTTGGGTCAACAAATGACGCGTTATGTAAGGAATTCGAGAAGTCAATGCAAACAAAATTCAAAATGAGTTCGATGGGATAGATGAACTTCTTTTTAGGATTGCAGGTTCATCAGTCTGCGAAAGGAAACTTCATTCACCAGACTAAGTATGTGAACGAAGTCTTGAGCCAATCCAAGATTACTGCTAGAAAAACCCCTTCTACTCCTCTCCCCGTGGGTCACAATTTGTCACCAGATGAATTGGAGGATACTGTCAATCCTACCCTCTATCGAGCTATGATTGGTTCTTTGATGTATCTTACTGCTTCTCGACCCGACGTAATGTTTGTTGTTTGTTTATGTGCTAGGTACCAAGCTAGTCCCCGAGTGACTCACCTAGCTGCGGTCAAGCGTATTCTTCAATATCTGAGGGGCAATCCAGACACCGGGTTACGGTACCCCATGGACGATCCATTTGATTTTACCGCTTATTCTGACTCAGACTTTGGAGGATGCAAGATTAACTATAAATCTACTACAGCAGGATGTCAATTCTTAGGAAACCGGCTTGTTTCCTAGCAGTACAAGAAGCAGACAACGGTCTCCACTTCAACCGCCGAATCTGAGTATGTTGCAGCCTCGAGTTGTTGTTCCCAGGTTTTGTGGATACAACAACATCTTCGCAACTTGGGTTTGAAGTTTTTTACTACTTCCATTTTTATTGATAATTATGCTACCATTAGCATCACCAAAAATCCCGTACAACACTCAAAAACGAAACATATTGAAATTTGATATCATTTCATACAGGATTGCTTTGAAAAGAAATTAATTGACCTTGAGAAAGTACATACCGATTTTCAAAAAGCTGATTTATTTACCAAAGCATTTGACAAAACGCGTTTTCAATTTTTGCTTGGTTTAAATGGGTTAAAGATCCTTGCTGATATCCTGAAACAAGGATAACTATCTTTCTTTTCTGTTTATTTTTTACTTTAAATTTTATTTTGGTTTTGGATTTTAGGGGGTGAAAATAGTAAATACAAAAATATTGTGTTTTTCGTTTGTATAGATAAAACCCAAAAACATTAAATTTTTTTTTTTTGAAAAATCAAAAATAGTGTGGTTTCATGTCTTTGATGATTTTTCTATAAAAATTTTGAAAATCCAAATACATTTTAAAATTCGAAAAACCAAAAAGATTGTGTTTTCGTTAGTATAGGAAAAATCCAAAAAAGACAAAAAAATTGTGTTTTAAGTATGTAAAGAGAAAATCCAAAAAGAGTTTTTGCTTAAGTTCGCTGAAAAATATGTCAATTACTCATATTTGAAGGACATATACTTGTATATGTTTGGTCCTGATAATTTCTTGTAAATATTCGGGATAGCCATTTACCTGACACTGGAAAGTAGTTGGGGCGTTCGTTATGCTTCTTACTTTATTTTCTCGCTGAAAACTATGTCGGTTATTTAAGTATGTGGAGCATGCTTGCAGGTTTTGGTCCTGTTATCTACTTGTAAATTGATAAGATAGCCATTAATCTATAGACTGAAAGTAAATGGGTGATTAAATTCATTTTTGTTTTATGTTCCTCAAAATTTTGAGTTTTTAAAGCAAAAAGAGAAAATGATAGTACATTGATTGATTGACCCCAAATCCAGCAAGAAATAAGCTTAAAAGACTGAGTGCTTAATTGCATTGGTGCATTTGTAGGTCTTAAACAAGTTGTTAGAGTAAAGTATGTGATATAAAAACAAAGAAAAGCCAAATTGAAAGAGGTGTTGGTTTCTAACAAAAATCTCGGTGAGGATGGCAGAAATGTAATAACATACCTTACTCAAGCCTTATAGTAGTTTGATCACCCAAAAATAAAATAAAGCAAATAACAAGCGTTAGACTTCTGGACACTGTGAGTCTTTATGCGGCTTACACATCTGGGTATTCATATGCATGAATATTTCACTCGCTTTTAGAGCAAACCCAAAGTCATTAAACTTGATCACTGCTGTACTTCGTACAATCTAAATTACTGACTTGATCAAAATCCGCTGTTAGTCATACAATTGTTCATCCCTTGCGAGCATCTGAATACCAATAAAAACGGACCCCAGGGGATACAATGTATGTAAGCCGACAGATGGACTCGTGCATACTCACTCATAGTAAAAGAAATTTGATGCATTGCTCAAAAGTGTGGCGGTAAAAACGTTGAATCAACATATGTATCTATCTTTCAACCGCTGGTACTACGACAATCGAAATGGCGAGGCCATTATTGTCTTGGGAAAAGGTTGAAGAACGATCTGATAAAGATCATCGATCCGATGTGGCTTGTGAATTTGACAGAGACTGAAAACGACGTGCTTTTCAAGAATAAGATTCTATTTGAGCGCCGTGAAGACTATGACCGAGCAATGCAGTTTAAGTGTGTTGTTCGTGTGTGTCATGAACATGGTATTCACAGTTGCAGAGATTGGCAAAGCAAGCGCTTCAAGTAATTTAAAGACAAAGAGCTCAAGATGAGGGGGGGTGTTTTAGTACACGGTTTTGCGTCTCGAGTCTTTGTAATTATCGTTTATGTAATTATCGTTTATTTAATGTATTAATTATTAAGATATTAATGTAGTTCGTTAAAGTATTCATCCAGTTCGTTAAGGATGTTTAACGAATCAGGGGGTGATTCGTTAAGTTTATTATGTTTATTGTATGTAACGAAGTGGGTGGCTAGTTCGTTACGGAATGTGTAACGAACTAGACCCATCTTCTATATATAGTGTTTCATACACTGTTTAATTTAAGTATTGAGTTTTAACATATTAAATCTCTATCAAATCGTTCTCTTAATCTTCCTTAACGTATTCATACCTAATATTATACATACACATAGAATTAATACTAATATATAACATTAACGTTTAATCGAATTAGAGCAACATGAACTAGATCCGTTTATAGTTACTAGTATCTTATATTTGATTAAGGTATTTACAAGTGGTATCTGGCAAAGAGGATTGAGGAAAAGAGAGAAGGAAAAAAGAACGATAGAAACATCACCCCCACAACCATAACTATAACCACCAACTGAATCACAATCCTCTCAACAACAAATCCCTTATCAAATACCAATGCGGGAAAGACTAGGAAGATTTCTAAATGAATGTGAAATTTTTGAACCAATAATAAATGATACAGGTACATGAACCTTAATCAACCCAATCATACCATCTCAAACCCAAGAAAATATACCCCCTGATGACATCATTAGCTAAGCCCAGATGGAAGAACGGTGGACCAATGATGGCAATTTCACACCTTGATGACAAATCCTATGCACCATTCCAAGCCGAAACATCCAACTACTCCAATATGGCACCGGAGAATATGGTAGAGCCACGCCCCTATGTGGAAGTGTTGATAAATATCAGCAACATGCTAAGGAACATTGGGGAGAATATCACATGGAAATATTATGACTTGGAACCCTACATATAAAGACTACTAACATATATATAATATTTATATGTTCATTATCGTAATTACTTTCTTGTAAAAAAAGTGTGTGCATATATATATATATATATATATATATATGCATAGAATATATAGAAAACATAGATTAGATGTAAAAAATAGTGATGCATATATATGAAGAGTAAATGTCGAAAGATTTTGACATATTATATGCCTATGTGTTATTTGTGCCTATGTGTTATTAATATGTTGTTTACCTTATTATTTAATTAATTTTTTGTTTGCACCTCAAATGTCGCATGAAGTTTCCTCTAACCAAAAAAATCACGAAAATGAGCACAATCATGAAAATTCTAATCAAGAAAGTGCTCTGAATATGAATGCCATTGAAAATATTATAGCTTAGAGAATTGATGATGCAATTCCTCAAATTGCTGAAGTTATTAGGCATCCCGTAACTGTAATTAGGGATAATACTGAGAGTAACAAACGAAAGTCCAACCCTGAGGCTACTAACAATGTGAATGGAGGAAATAGAAATCCATTGCCCAAAAAGTCAAAAGTTAGCAGTTGTACCTACAAGGATTTCTAGGCTTGTAAACCCACTGAATTTTCTGGAAACGAAGGATCTATTTCAGCACTGCACTGGTTAGAAAAGACATAAGTTGTTATAAGAATCAGAAAATGTGTTGAAGAAGATAAGATAATGTATGCTTCTAATCACTTAATTAATGAAGCATTAGAATGGTGGAACACAATCCTCGAAGCAATAGGTAGCAACATAGTATACACTATGATATGGGAAGAATTTAAAGAAATAGTGGAAAGGAAGTTATGTCCTCATAAAAGAGAAAATATTGCTACTATGTTCTTAAACCACAAGATGGAAGGTGTGAAATGTCGTGAGTATACGAGAAAATTCTTTGAATATACTAGAATGGTACCAGATTTGGCTTCGCCGGAATCAGTTTTAATTTATTATAACATTTGGGGATTAGTAATTGAAATTTGTGATCTGGTAAAGTTGGCTAGACCTCAGACTATTGAGGAGACAATTGAGCTAGCCAATACCATGATGGGCAGAATAATCTGAACACTTTCATAAAAAAAGTAGGATCTTTCCTAGAAGATTACCCAAGAATTTTGAAATAAAGGGTTTAGTCAATCCTTTTATCAGCCTTTCTGTAATATCTGCAGAAAGAAGCACTTAGAAAGATTTTCTTTTAAGAAAACTAAGTATTGCAATTATTGCAAAATGGATGGTCATACTGATGAAGAATTTACAACGAAAGAAACCTGCATTTGCTACAACTATGGTGATCATGGCCACATCCATCCAGAATTATTTGCTACAACTATGGTGAACATGGCCACATCCATCCAGAATTTCCAAAACTGAAAAAGGTGTCTGACAACAAAGGAAAGAACACAAATGGACCTAAGAAGAATGCATGAGCTTTTCAGCTTACTGCACAAGAAGCACCAACGATTCCAGACGTCATTGCGGGTATGTTTCTTGTTAATAACGTTTAAGCTAAAGTACTGTATGATTCCGGAGCAAATAAAATTTTCATAAACACAAATGTTTTGTCAATCTTTAAATCAACCTTTAACCAAACTTAATCAAGTTTGTACGGTTGAAACGACCGACGGGAATTTCACCCATATTCGTGAAGTACTTAAAGTAGAAAATATAGAGTTGCTAGGTCATAAGTTTAAAGCAAATTTACTTCCAATGAATTTGGCTGGATTCGATGTCATATAAGAAATGGACTGGTAAGCCAATCATGCTCGATTCCTATGTAATAATAATTTTGTTGAGGTCTGTATGCCAACAGGAGAGATTATTACAATACAAGGAGATAAGATTTCTATACCCACACAGTTCATATATGTAATGAAAGTGGAAAACTACCTAAGGAAGAAAGGTGTAGTATATATGATTTATGTAATCATTAGCGCCGAAGGAAAAACACTGAAGGAAATTCCGGTAGTATCAGAATATTCTGATGTTTTTCCTGAAGATTTACCTGGACAGCCTCCTGATCGTGAAGTTGAATTTCAAATTCATGTGATACCAGGAATAGCGCTAGTTGCTAAAGCACCGTATATATTAGAGCCAATAGAGATGTTAGAATTAAAGAAGCATTTAGATGAATTGCTAGAAAAGGGTTTCATAAGACCAAGCTCATCAACTTGGGGAGCGCCGGTACTATTTTTCAAAAGGAAAGATGGGTCAATGCGTATGTGTATCGATTATAGAGAACTGAATAAGTTTACAATTAAGAATCGGTATACCTTATCAAGAACTGATGATCTGTCTGATCAACTACAAAGAGGTCGATATTTTTCAAAAATCGATTTACGATCACGATATCATCAAATAAAAGTGCAGGAAGAAGACATTCCTGAGACTGCTTTCAGAACAAGATATGGTTACTACAAGTTTACAGGGATGTCGTTTGGTCTAATCAATGCCAAGTTGCATTTGTGGATATGATTAACCGGATATGTAAACCGTATTTGGATAAATTTGTAATCGTTTTGATAGAAGATATACTTATTAATCAGATATAATTATTTGTAATCTTTTTATAGACAATACCTTCTTGTCACCAGCTATGTGTGTTAGTCGTAAGCTCACCTAAGTCGTTGCCGCTGCCACCGTATTCCGATGTACAGCCAACTCATCGCCACCAGCTTCTGTGTTACCGCTTCAATTTCGTACAGTAAGTGCTCAGACGAGTTTAAATCTAACTGGTATATACCTAACTCCGGTGAATCAAAACTATCACCTCTAGTAACTTTTCCGGCGACCTACACAACTTCCCCAATCTCCCTCACCTTTTTCTATCCATTCTTCATTCCAAGTTCTATCTTTCTCTTATTATTATTATTATTATTATTATTATTATTATTATTATTATTATTATTATTATTATTATTATTATTATTATTATTATTATTATCATCATCATCACATAAACTAGGTATATTTAATATAATAAAAACATCTTTAAAGCTTTTAAATTTCTGGTAATTTTACCTTTCTCTGTTCATAATCTTGTTGAATCATAAATCTTTAAGTTGTTTGGTTGTATCTTACAAATTAGGGTTTTAGAGTTTCAATTTGAACTGGGTATTTTGTGGGCCTTATTATTAAATAAAGATTAATTCTTTATTAGGCAAAACATGTTCCCTCTTTTGCTGATTGTCAATGTTATAATAATAATAATAACAATCCCACTCTTCCCATAAAAATATTCTTCCAATTTAATATCAAATTAGTGTTATTGATTCGTCAATAATATCAAGTATTATATAATCTGTTTAACATACAAATCTTTCTTTGTAGAAGAAAGAAAATATAGATAGATATTTGAAGGGGTCGTACGATCGATTGCTTTTTCACTGCCGGGCAGGCATAACTAGTAACTTTACTCTTTCTAAACCCCACCCCCGACCCCTTAGATGAGGCAAAGGCCGGAGCTGCTACAATAGCAAGGGAGCTGGAGGAAATAAGACTCAAACCTAAATATAATTGAGTATACTAAAATTCAATACTATTTTCTAAACAATATTTTATTAACACACCGTGGGTTTTTGTGAATACTCTTGGGTTCATAGTTGTGGCGCGTTTTGTGTGTGACTGGGTGTTCTTTGACTTGTGATACGTGGTTTTACATATTTAGATTGGGTTTTCTATTTCTTGTGTTTGTGTGATTAATTATGATCATAGAGCGTAGGAGTCATGACTATTACTTGAGACCATGTCCTTAAACTAGGGGTGTAGGTAAGGGTAAAAATAGGGGGCATATATTGCATTTGGCTTTTTGGAATATAGGAACACTAAATAGTAAGTTGCTAGAATTGGTAGATGTGCTTTAAAGTCGCAAGGTGCAGATAGCATGCCTCCAGGAGACTAAGTGGAAAGGGCATAGAAGGGCTGAGTGTAATGGGTATAAGTTGTGGTACTCGGGGTTTGATGGAGCTAGGTATCGAGTGGGGTTTCTAGTGGCTAAAGAACTACAAAGTAGTGTGGTGGAGGTGATAAGACATAATGACATGATTATGGTGTTGAGATTAGTATTAGGAGAGGAAGTAGTGGTGGTAGTTTGCGCGTACCCGCCTCACATAGGCTTATGGGATCACAAAAAGAGGGAATTTTGGGTTTTCCTAGACGTAGTAGTAGGGGGCATAACTAGGGGTGAGAGGATTCGTATAGGAGGTGATTTTAATGGAAACATTGGTAAGGCTAACGATGCTTTTCAAGCAGTACATGAGGGTTTCAATTTTCGTGATAGGAATGAAACCGACACATATCTTATAGAGTTTGCGGTGGCCCATGACCTAGGTATTATAAATTTGTATTTCAAGAAAACAAATTCAAATTTAATGACTTTTAGTAATAGCGGATGCAACACAGAATTTGACTACCT
The DNA here is from genome assembly GCF_021521415.1 of Bidens hawaiensis. Taxonomy (NCBI): domain Eukaryota; kingdom Viridiplantae; phylum Streptophyta; class Magnoliopsida; order Asterales; family Asteraceae; genus Bidens; species Bidens hawaiensis. The sequence goes on along the minus strand of NW_027498399.1, from coordinate 59,641 downwards.
TTTTATGAGGCAGGGAGACCGACGTTGGTGGAAGGACTGTAAAGTCAAACCTGGGGAGACGATTGTGGCTTAACATCGATTGTTGGTGGCAGATATAGGCTTCAAAATATAATGACTGTTCGAGAGAGGAAATGTACACCTAGAATTCGATGGGGAAATTTGAAGGACGAAAATCTTCCACTGTTTAAGAATAAACTCATGTTGCAGACATTGGCTCGACTAAATGGGGACTCAACTCAGATATGGGAAGCTATGACGACAAAGATCATTCAAGTAGCAAAGGAGACTCTCGGGTCACAACAAGAAAGGCAGGAGGGCATAAAGAGTGTTAGTGGTGGAACGAGGTTGTATTAGGCAAGATAAGGGACAAACAAGTAAGCTTTAAGAAGCTTATGAGGTGCACAAATGATGAGGAGCGACTGGAATTGAGGGAGACTTACAAACGGCCAAGAGAGAGGCGAAGAAGGCAATGTCAGAAGCAAAGAACAAGGCCTATAAACGGATGTATGAATTTTTAGAAACAAAACAGGGGGGACATGATATGTTTAAGATTGACAAAGCCAGGGAGCGTAGAAGGCCAGATCCAGGGCCTGTGAAGTTTATAAAGGATACAGATGTGCATAATGTTCGCAGACGATATTGTGTTAGTTGCTGAGAGAAAAAAAGATCTAAACACAAGGCTATAGGAGTGGCAAACAACCTTAGAGACAAAAGGTTTAAGGATTATTCGCTCTAAGACGGAGTACCTCCACTGTGATTTTAGTGGAGTAAATGACAATGAGGAAGCGCATATCACCATTGAAGGGCAAGTGGTTACGCGGGTAACGAATTTTAAGTATCTAGGATCATTTGTTTAGAACGATGGACGATTAGACAATGATGCGGCCCATCAATTTTAGGTAGGATGTTGTAGATGGAGAGCAGCCACATGTATATTATGCGACAACAGATTCCCAACTAAATTAAAGGGAAACTTTTATAGGGTCGCAGTTAGACCTGCAAAGTTATATGGAAAAGATTGTTGGGCCATCAAGAACGCACAATTGCAGAAGATGGAGGTAGCAGATATGAGAATGCAACGTTGAAGGTCTGGGCACACAAGGTTGGACCGAATAAGAAATGGTTTGCTTTGGGAGGGATAGCTAACATACCCAACAAGATAAGAGAGTTGAGATTGAGATGGTTTGGACATGTGGACAGAAGAAAAACGACGAATCCTGTTAGATCCGTACAAAACATTACTATACAGGGGAGGAGGGGTAGAGGCCGACCTAAATTGACTTGGGATGAGAGGATTAGACATTACTTTCTAGACTTAAACCTCTCAAAGGACATGGTGAGATTCCACTTGGTATGATTGACTGATTGATTGATTGACTTATTTATTCCAAAACTCATGATAATCATACCAAACATCTTCATACACTTTTGACACTATTAAGAAAAGAGAAGCTTTATGCGAAGTTCTCAAAGTGTGAGTTTTGGTTACAAGAAGTACAAGTCCTAGGCCATTTGATTAACCACGAAGGTATTCATGTGGATCATGCCAAGATTGAAATTATCACTAAATGGGAATTCTTAAAACCCCTACCGAAATTCGAAGTTTCTTAGGATTAGCAAGATATTCTTGACGCTTCATTTAAGATTTTTCCCGAATAGCAGTTTCGTTAACAAAGTTTACATGTAAAAATGTGAAGTATGAATAGGGACCCATGCAAGAAGAAGCTTTTATAACTTTGGAGAAAAAGTTAAGAAATGCCCTGATACTGGAATTACCAGAAGGAACTGAAGATTTCATAGTTTGTTGTGATGCTTCCATATCAATATTGGGATGTGTATCAATGCAACGTGAAAAAATTTATTACTTATGCATCCAGACAAGTAAAGAAGCATGAAGAAAATTACACAACACATCATCTAGAATTGGGAGCAATAGTTTTTGCCCTAAAGATCCGGAGACATTCTCTATATGGCAGTTGGTTTACTGCATTTACAAATCATAAAAGTTTAAAATATATTTTTGGGAAAAAGGAGCTCAACATTAAGCAAAAGACGCTGGATGGAAATTATTAGCGATTATTATTATGAAATCCAATATCGTGATGGTTAATCTAATGTCGTAGTTGATGCATTATGTAGAAAATAGCATGAGAAACCTAAAAGAGTACGAGCTCTAAGGTTAGAACTTCAAATCAGTTTAATTGATGAAGTGAAAAATGCTCAGAAACAAGCAATATAAGAAAATAAAACTATTGATGAGAAATGAAACAGTACCATTGATCTACTTGAAAAAGGAAGTGATGAAATTATCCGAATGAGGAACAGAATTGGTACAGTTATAAGAGATTTACGAGAAAGAATTCTCGAAGAATCCCATAAATCTAAATATACAATGCATCCTGAAACAGATAAAATGTATCAAGATTTAAAGAAATTCAATTGGTGGATAGGAATGAAAAAACACATAACTAATTATGTTTTGAAATGCTTAACTCGTTTGAAAGTTAAAGTTGAACATCAAAGCCTTCAGGATTACTTCAACAATTAGAAATGCTTGAATGGAAATAGGAATTAATAATAATGGATTTTGTTACTAAATTACCTACAACAAGAAGAGGCAATGACACAATCTGGGTAATTGTGGAAAGATTAACAAGTCAGCTCATTTTATACCAATGAATGAAACTTTAAAAACGAACAATTAGCTCAAATGTATGTAGACAAAGTTGTCTCACTACATGGAGTTTCATTATCCATCGTGTCTGATTGGGATAGCCGTTTCACTTCTTATTTTTGGAAAAATTTCCATGTAGCCATGGGAACAAGGTTAACCTTGATCACAGCATACGATCCACAGACTGACGATCAAAGTGAAGGGACCATACAAACTTTTGAAGACATGCTAATAGCATGTGTAATAGATCCTGGTGGAAATTGGGATGGCTATTTACCACTAATTGAATTCTCCTATAATAACAGTTATCATACATGCATTAATGTTGCCCCATTTGAAGCACATTATGGACGAAAGTGTAGAACCCCAGTATGTTGGGCATAAATAGGAGGAAAACAATTATCAGGTCCTGAAATCTTACAAGAAACTACCAACAAGATAAGTCAAGTTAAGGAATAATTAAAGACAACACAAGATCGTCAAAAGAGTTATGAAGATCATCAACACATACCATTAAATTTCAGGTTGAAGACAAAGTTCTACTGAAAGTATCTCCATGGAAGGGGGTAATTCGATTCGGCAAAGGAGGAAAGTTGAATCCAAGGTTTGTTGGACCTTTCCAAATTATCAAACGCATTGGACCAGTAGCCTATCATCAAGATTTACCAGAAGAAATGACAGGTATACATAATTTATTTCATGTAAGCAACTTGAGGAACTGTTTAGCTGATGAATCATTGAAAGTACCCATTCAAGATATAAAGGTAAACGAAAGTTGAAATTCGTTAAGAAACTTTTGCAAATTGAAGAAAGAAAAATCAAGAATCTCAAACATAAAAGAATAGTTCTGGTCAAAGTGAAATGTGATTCAAGGCGTGGACTAGAATGTACTTGAGAATTTGATTCAGAAATGAAAAGAAAGTATCCACACTTATTCCAATAGATCTCGAGGATGAGATTCAAAATAAGGAGGGGAAACAATAATAAAAAAAAGGAAAAGTGAAGAAAATGAAATAAGTGACTTCCATCCCACATTGGTGGAGGAAAGAAAATGGAATCCTTCCACCTTGGTGTAAATAAGAAAGTGAGTTCTTATCCCACATCGCTAGATTATAAAACTAGTAAGCTCTTTATTAGAATGCTATTTTATATGATAATGTTCTTATAAGACAAATCACACAAAGTGGTCTTAGAGGATGGTGAGAAGCACCCGACGCGTACGGGCACGAGCACGAGCTTAAGCGAAGTGCGATGGGCGCAATGTGGTGCTTTGATGGCACGATTTTAACTTTGCACGTTCGCATCGCAGCGATCCGCATGAGAGCCGCCTTAGTGTTTTTGAAAACTTGTTCATTCGCGCTACGCGAAGAAAGACATTCAAGCCCCTTTGCGATACACGAAGCATTATCGTTTATCCGAAAACTCTTTCGTCTTTCACGCTACGCGACGTGGAAGTAACGCATCAGTGACACATTACATGCCACGTGGCCTAGCTAGGGCTAACTCGACAAGCTATGGTTGCTTCGCGCTACGCGAGGCCAAATTTTAACTATAAAGATGAGGGAAAATCAGCCTTCATTCTTCGTCCTAAAACTGATTTCTCTCTCAGTTTTTCTTATATTTAGAAGTTGGTATAATACCCCCGAGCAGTCATAACAATATCCTCTCCGATCGATAGAAACTTTTATACACGAATCTGAAGCTCTGCCTATACAAGGTAAGACATTATGCCATTGTGTAAACTTTCTAATATCGTGATTTTCGTTATATTTATTGGGTTTATACTAAGTTAAATATGCTACATTGTGTTTAACCAAGGTGTATAATACCAGGAAGCACTCGTTTATTATAAACTTACAAGGTGAGACATTCGAGTTTTTATACAACTCACATTTGCGTGATACAACTGGTTTTCTAATACTATCATGATGATTATAAAAACATATTAAACTCATGACAGATAATCAAATACTTTCAAATATATTTTCATAGGAGTTTAAAGTATATTACAGTGATTAAGTGTTAGTACACGGTTTTGGGTCTTGAGTCTTTGTATTTGTCGTTAACGTTTTGTTTATTATTTAATGTAATAATTAGATTAATCTTTATCTAGTTCGTTATGTGTAAAGTCTAGTTCGCTAGGGGTCGTTAGCGAACTAAGACATTAAGTGTATTCCCTCCTAATTAGTTAGGGGATGTTAACGAATCAGGGGGTGTTTCGCCTATTTATGTTTGTAACGAAGTAGCGTCTGGTTCGCTTGGGGATGTTAGCGAACCAAACCTGTCTTCTATATATAGTGAACACTGTTCACACATAATTTAAGTTTTGAGAGTTAATTATCTAAACGTTGCCCAAACGATCTCTCGATCTTCAATCATAATCTTATACGAACTACCTATATACAGATACAGATAATATATATACATATACTACACTAAATCTATAGTAATTATGAGCTAAGATCTATATAAACGTATTAATAGATTATCCACAGATCTGAGATATGTTAGTGTTTTAGTTATTAGATTGATACGATTATTCAACCGGGTTCCAAGAAGTGGTATCAGAGCTGTTGGGGCTCAATTACATTTGATTTGGTGTTTGATTAGTTTTTAATTTTGCTAATATTCTGTTTGAGTGAATTTGAATCAATTTTGAGTTTAATTGATTGAATTATGGACGAATTGGATTGAATCCGAGTTGGTTAAGGTAATGGAATGGTTTTGTGAATTTGAATTGAGGTTTAGATTGGTTTTGAGTGGATTGGTTATTGGTTTTGGTTTAAGGCTGAAACAGGGTGTGTGTTTTGGTTTAATTGGACAAGTAATCGAGGTTAATTGGTTACGAGTTTAAGTGTTTTGGATTCATGATTGTGTTACGAGTAATTTGGTAGGTAATTTGTGGATTTTGGTAAAGTATCGAGAGTGTATTACGGATTTAAGGTTTCTAAGTTTCTGGGTTTTGATGTTCATCATTTCCAGATTTCTGGAAATCCTTGATGAATATTTGAAGATTCAAGATGAACTTGGTTCGCTATGAAGATTCGTTATTCTGTTCACTTTGATTCGTTCATCAAGTTCGTCAATTCGTTACCAATTCGTGTGATTTGTTAGCCTGTTCATTGTAATAGTTGATTCGTATGATCTAATTTGTTAGTTGGGATTAACTGATTCGTGTGACACGCGTCCACTTTGGGATATGTGTGACATTCATGACAAAACGAGGTATACTATATTCATTACGTAACAAGTAAACGATAAATCGGTTAATTCGTAGTGCTTAAACGAGTAACCGACCGATACTAATTATAACCCGTATACATACTGAGGGGTCATATACGAGTTATATCTATGTTATAGAGGCTAACATATTGATATTTAGGCCCCAGTACGTTTAAAACTCTTTAAACGAAAAAGGTTTCGTTTATCGATACGCTATAAGCTTAAACGCAATCGTTAATATCAAAACAAGCATTGTAGCATCCGTTAAGCTGAAAAAGATTTATAAAACACTTATATGACATGTTCTAAGCAATCCGTGAAAATATTTTGGAATTTTACAACGAGTCAGTACGTTTTTCTTATTTTACAAAAATAAGATGAAAAACACTCGTTTTTGCGCTATTTCTCACACCCGAATTAATTTTCTTGCGAAAAACCGAACCCGAACTAAATTTGAAGTGGGCTTTTCATGTTTGGGCTTGTATAATTAAATTAATGGGCCAAAACAGCCCATTATGGGGCCTTCTTTATTTCCGATCGGAATACCCACCAAACATCACATTATTTTTTTTTTATATAACTTCATCCTTAAGTCATTCTTATTCATTATAACATACAAAATTTTGAAGTCCAAAGCAGCTCCAGCCCTGTTCTATCAGCTCCTCTTCAAAACCTTAAGGTAAGGTCAAGTTTTAAGAAGATTTAACCAAGTTTGATTCATATAATTAACTTATAAACATGTTTTAGTTAGTTTTAAACATGTTTAATCATCCAAAAACCCTAAAAATCAAGTAAAACCATGTTTTGATGTTAAACATATTTATAAACCAGGAACATATACTTTTTTGGTCAAAAACGCGGATTAGAACATGAATACAACGTTTTTACGGTTAGAAAGTTCGGTTTGAACCCAAAACCGAAACCCTAATTATCAAGGCTGTTACATGGATGATTTATGCTTGGTTTGATGTTATATGATATGTAGATATACTGAGTTTGCAACCCGAGACCCGGAAAGTCGTTTAAGCTAGCAAAATTCAACGAAAACCGATAAGGTAAACCCGTAACACTCGTTTAGGGGCTGTTTAGTATTAGGTTGTGACGTGCTTGTTGTTAGCTTGTGAAAACTTTCAGGGACATTAGGGATCATATAAATGAGTCCCTGTTCAAATTTGGTAATTTTTTGATAAACGGAGAATATTTGGTGAATTTATTCCCGTTTATGAGCGTTTATTTGGGAAAAATAGCTAAACATATTGAAAAATTATGAAACTTGGTTTTGGAGTTTAATATGTGATGGTAAGATCACTGGTAAAGTTTGGGAATCATTGGAAATGTCTAAGTATGGTTCGTGCAATCATGGCTTAACCGAATTTTAACAGCCGAAAAACGCACAAAAAGGCATTTTGTCAAAAGAGTTAGGTTCTGGAAATTTTGCAGGGGCTATGTAATAATATTGAGGCCATTTGTAAAAATTATCTGATTTTTCGGAGGTCGTTTGATATAAACGGGCCATTTATTACACGATTATAACCTATTAAATGAATTTTTATAAATAAATAAATAATCATAAAATTTCTGAAAATATTTTTATAAAATTCTCCATGTCTTAATGTATTTTTACAAAAATTTACATAATTTATATATAAGTACATATTTAGTTATGATTAATCAAAGATTTAAATTATAATTGTTTTAACGAAACCGGCAGTTTTGTGTTTAACGGACTGACTGGTATGTCAAAATGTCAAAAGTGGTCAAATATCATATTTTTGAATGATATTGATAAAAGCGAACTTTTTACGAGAATTCCGGACAAATCGGGTGGATTGTGCGCGTTTTATATAATCAAACCCGTGTGAAAACGGAAACGAGCCCTGCAATCAAACTAGACACCGAAACTTTAAAATTCTTTCATAAATCAAATTATTTTATCAATCAATATATTTACTTAAGTTTTATGTGATCTTACCTAATCCCGAAACGTATAAACGATCAACTGAGCTAGGCTCGGGAAACGGTGAAACTGAGTCAAATCCAGTTTTAAACATTTCATAGTATACAACGTCACAATCTAAGACTATGGTCATGTTCTGGACCTAACAGCTATACCCAGATTATCTATACAGCCCGATTTAGTTTGAACACTGTACTAGCATTAACGATACGATACCGTTTATAGGAATCAGGCTATAAACGAGGCATCTGACTTATTGATACGTGATTTCTGTGCGAACTACGATAAGGTGAGTTTCACGACCCCCACTTTCTAAACTGTTTTACGAACTTTTGGGGTGAAAAGCATGTTTACATAAACTGATATACTTGAAAACGTGTGATGATGTGGATTATCTAAGTACTAACACTTGACAAGTCCCCACAAACACAAGTGATTAACTTCGTGCCGGTGACGTGTGGATAGTACTATCGGTTTGACAAACCCAACTGACAGAGCCGGAGGGGTATGCCGGAACATATGTAAACCCAGTTGCACATTGTCATTATATTTTTACATACTGCTATGTGGTGTTAGACATAGTACATACTTGGGGCAAAGTGGCTGTTAAATGCCAACGGGAGTGCATGGGCAGTGGAGGCCATGTGTTTTAGCTCGTTTCGGTTTCACTTGTGGCTTAGTATAATGCATCATACACAGACATATATACATACACACTGTAAACTTTACGAACTCGTGAACTGATTTCATTGATACTCGTGAAACTTGAAACTCACCAACTAGACGTAGTTGACCCGTTTTAACATGCTTTTCAGGTAAAGCAAAAGTGGAATGATTTGCTTACATGCTTGGTGTTAGAAGGAAAGTTGAATAGCTGTGAATAGACGCTGATATAATACTGTATAAGAAGCTCGTAAACCAGTTATGTGTTTTTCACCTAGTTTGTAAACATAGTACCTACCAATGTAATATGATGTAATTTAGCTGTTGAATTTTTCTTTATAAACAATGTTGTTGATACCAGTGTTATCTGTTACATTCCCGTATTACGCTTCCGCAACTACCTAGTCGGGGTGTGACAATATGTGTCCTAACAACCTTTGCCACGTGGCATAAGGTGTCAGAGTTTGTTACAAACGGTTGTAACAACCTGATTCGTTATAGTTGATTCGTTATCAACTGTAGCCGATTCGTTATATCATTTCGCTAAGTTTTCCTTAGTGATTCGTTACTGATTATTCTCTAATTCGCTAAGCTGATTCTTGGTGATTCGTCAGTGATTCATTATTGATTCGTTAATTTTCTGTTTCGTTGATTGATTCGTTAAGTTGTCTGATCAATATTGACTTCGTTAAGAGTTGATTCGTTATTTTACTGTTTACAGTTCGCTAAAACTGTTCATAGTTCGTTAACCTTATTCATCTTTAACTTTTGATACTTATCGAAGATGGCCGGTATGTATGCATTAGCGTCTCAGAACATGTTGATGCAACAAATGTTGCAACTTGATACCGAGATAGGTTCACATTCGAAATGTCCAAGATTGATGAAGTTCGGTGATTTTGCCAAATGGGAACCTAGGTTTCGTTCTCATCTAGGATCGGTTCATCCGGACTGTTCTTATTGTTTAGATGAAGTCTATACAGTACATATGATTGGAGATGAGACTATTGGTTATACAGCAAAGGCCATTTCACAATACTTAGTTGAAGAAAAGAAAGCATTAGAGATAGAAACAAAGGCTTATTCTACTCTAACCATGGTTTTGCCTGAGAATATTTTTCATCAAGTAGGGAGCATAAAAATATGTGCTTCTTTGTTTCAACATATCCGAATGAGGAGTATGGAAAATACTGCTGAAAGCAGGAAGGTGATGCTTAAGTTTCAATTCATAAACTTTAATTTACTCAAAGCTGAGACAGTTGAAGAAATGACAACAAGATTCAATCACTTGATTGCTGAGATGGACAAGATGAAGTTGGAAGTCTCTGAGAGAGATAAAATTGACACTATTAAGAGAGTACTTCCAAGTTCTTATTCCACATTCTTAATGGTTCTCAAGGAAAATAATTATTTCTTGAATGAAGATTTGACTGCAATTGAATATTTACAGAAGATTGAAGCCAAAGAATATAATCTTAAATGTCAAAAATCTTCAAAGGAAAGTCAAGATCCTTCTTTCTATGGTGGTAGTATGCCTCTTAGTTCAACCATTTCTCCACTGACTGCGTTCCTTACTCAAGCTGCAAATGAGAATGCAACTAGAGTATATAGTGATCCACGAGCCTGTTTCTACACAGCTGGAAATATTGGATCTTCTGGTATCTTAGGTTCGTCTGGAGGATCGGGAACTTCATCATCTACAAGTCAATTCTCATCTCAAACAAATGTAAACATAAAAGAAGCTGAACAAAACTTTGCATTTTTGTCTGCCTTTATGTCTTCTTATGAGAATTTGGTGAGTAGCAAGATTGAAACAAGTGATTTAACCGATTAAGACTATGATCAAATTGATCCCGATGATCTTGAACTCATGGATTTAAAGTGGAACATGGCAATGATTGTTCGTAAGGTAAAAAGATTTAAGCAAAGAACTGGAAAAGATCTTCCTGCCCTGAATAAGAAGTTGGGATTTGACAAGTTGAAGGTAAAATGTTATAATTGTCAAGAATTCGGGCACTTTGCGAAAGAATGTGACAAGCCAAAGAAGGAGTATACTGGTCCTCGTGGTCAAAATCAAAATTCTTCTACACCCCGAGTCAATGATGCTGAAAAGAAACCGTCTACTTTTGGGTTACATGCAGTGTTAGCTGATGGAGGTGATTGGTCACAACGACTACTGTGCAATGATAATCAAGCTAATCTAGCTATGTTTGGGTTTCCTGAATACACACAAGATATAAGTGGAAGTGAAGTTTCTTCTGACACTGAAACTGAGTCTGAATCTGATAATCAAAGTGAAAAGCTGCCAACTAGTTTTGCTTGTATGGTGAAGATCAGCGATTCTGCTACATCTGCTTGCATGGCCAAACAAGGCGAGGTTAGTAATTCTAATTCTAAAATATCATGTGTTGATTGTGAGTATAATAAGTCCAAAATAGACTCATTAAAACTTCAAAATGACAATTTGCTAAAAGAGATTGTGTCTTTGAAAGATACTTATAGGCAATCCTTGACTTCTCAAATCAACTCGAGAGAAAAAATTGAGACATTGACTATAAGAAATCATGATCTTAAAGCCGAGTTATCTGTGAAAATGACAATCAATGACCAAAAGTTTCAAGAAATATTGAAACATCGTTCGAAAATAACCGAACTTGAGAATGACGTTCTTGAGTTGAAGAACAAATTGGGTAAATTTCGAAACTCCTCGTTCTTGTTGAATGAAATTATCGAAGTTTCTGGAAAACAAAAAGATTCTAAGAAAGGGATAGGTTTTTTTGAAATTCCTCCACCATTTCACAATGACTATAAAATGAATTCTTTTGCCAAAAAGGAAGAAGAGGTAATTTTGAAAGAACCTGTGATTTCAGAAAATGCTAAATCTGTTAAATCTGACACTGTTAAGACCCAATCTGCTCCTCAGAAATCTCATGTTCAAAGCAACAAATTTTTTGTTGAACAAGATGATAAGGTCATTATTGAGAATGTGTTCGAACCCGAGATTATACACAAGAATAATAACATTCCAAGTTCTAATCACATTCTGTGCGAACCTCACGAATTTGAGGAAGCGGTGTATGGTTCTCACAAACCTCAGGTGAAAAAGAAAATTCCAATGAAAGTAAACTCTGTGAAGGCTAAGAAACCAAAAATACCCAATATTTCTGATGAGGATTTGTTGCGGTTCATCAATCCTAATGTTCTCAAGCCATCACCTGCTCGTGTTTTTAAGTTAAAGGGGATGGACACGATGTTCACTAAGAAAGATATTCCATTAAGTATCATTAAACCTGAACTGATTGAGAGTGTATTTCACAATGAAACTTCTACAATTCGTGCTCTCGAACATCAGTATGCTCAAGCAAAAACCTCAGTTTCATCAGATCCATTAATTCAAGCTAAACAAGTTTTAAAACAAGCTAAGAAAGTTCAATTTTTAAAATCAACTGGGACAGATACATTGAAAAGTTTTTCAAACAGTTCTAATTTAGATTTTTATTTGAAAAAGAAATCTGAATTATCTCATGAGTTTGCCAAGAGCATGACCAAAAATGTGAGTCATCATCAAACTTCTGCTTCATTTGTTCCAACTACCTCTCAACATCATCGTGTAGACATGCGAAGTTGTTTTCTCTGCGGCAACATGGTCATGTAGTGAGGAATTGTAGTCAGAAAAGCTATCAGAATCTTCATCCTTTTATCAAGGACCATGCTAAGCCGGTTCCTTTGGTTAAGGAGATTCTGAAACGACCTATGTCGTAAGCTGATGATACTCATATTATGTTTTCTGATGTAAATCCTCGAAAAGTGGTTCATATGAATGAAACTTATGGTTCTGTCAAACCTAAGTTTATTCCTACTGCACCCTTATGCAAGAATGAAAATTCAAATATAGTTCAAGCTGCTTACTTAAGACGAAAGTCTAGAAAGCCGGTAACTTATTCCCAAGTTGCTGAACAACAATTGAATGCAACTAAAGTTAATTTTTCTCAAGAAAATCAAAAGGTGCCCAAGGCTGAGGCCTGGGCTGCCTTTTTGAACTAATCATTTTCTTTTGTGTGTAGGGTTCATCCAAGACCATTTCTGGTGAAAACTGGATCATGGACAGTGGATGTTCTCGTCATATTACTGGAAATCTCAACCTCTTATCAAACGTGAGAAATATTCAAGGAGGTTATGTGGCATTTGCTGGGAATTCTGGGGGTATGATTACATAGGAAGGTGATGTGTCGAATGGTAAGATTACCTTTGAAAAAGGTTAATTATTGTGATAAGGTGGATCATAATTTATTAAGTGTATCGCAGATTTGTGATAAGCAATACACTACAGTATTTACAGATAAAGAATGTCTTATTCTAAAACCGAGTTATGTGATTCCCGAGGACATGTTTGTCATGCGATCACCACGATCAAATGATATTTATGTCTTGAATATGAACTCTAAAGTATCTACATCGATCGAAACGTGTTTTGTCTCGAAAGCAACCGAGAAAGACTCCGTACTTTGGCATCGAAGAATGGGTCACATACATGTTCGAAAGATGAATTATTTAATGTCAAACGATTTGGTAGAGGGGGTGTCGTTGAAGAATTTTAAGTTATCAGATCACTGTGTTGCTTGTAAAAAGGACAAACAGAAGAAGAAATTGTACCCATCTAAGATATTGAATTCTATTGATACTCCACTTGAACGACTTCATATGGATTTGTTCGGTCCAGTGAATCGTGCAAGTATTTCTAGAGACTAGTATTGTCTAGTCGTGACTGATGATTATTCGAGATACTCGTGGGTCTTATTTATGAGTTCAAAAGATCAAACACCTGTTTTGGTACAAAATCTTATCACTAAAATAGAATCACTTTACAAACAAAAGGTGAGGAGAATTCGAAGTGATAATGGAACTGCAAAAACACTATATTGGATTTCTTTTTTGTTCAAAAGGGAATTCACCGTGAATATAGTGCACCTTATGTACCTCAACAAAATGGTGTTGCAGAACGAAAGAATAGAACCTTGATTGAAGCTGCAAGAACTATGCTCGCTGATTCTAAGCTTCCTGTCCAATTCTGGAATGAGGCGGTGAACACAGCTTGTTACACGCTTAATCGGGTTTTGACTGTTAAACGACTCAAGAAGACAAGTTATGAGCTCTTGAACAATCGAAAGCCTAACTTAAAGTACCTGGAACCCTTTAGGTGTCCTTGTACTATGCTAAAAAGGGATGTGGGTAAATTTGATGAAAAGGCCATCGAGGGTTATTTCTTGGGGTATGCTTCTCCTAAGAAACGGGTTTTTAATTTTACGTCTGGTTGTGTTGAAGAGTGGTACCATGTTGACTGTCAAAAATACACTACTCCTTCACAAGAGAAAGGCCCCGACTGGATGTTTGAATATGATGGCTTATTTAATTCATTTACTCCAACCATGGATCTTCCAGATGAAGACTTAGTTCGTGCTTATTGTGAAGAACATTTGGAAATTCCAAGATTTGCAAGTTCAAATGACGTTGAAGCTCCATTGGTTGTTCCAACTGAAGAACCTAATAATGAGTCTCCTGTTCATTACGATACCGCTTCGTCTTCATCTGATGATAATACAATTATGAATGATGATAATGTTTCATCTCCTGAATTGGGTGAACATTATACTAACTTATTAGAAAAACGTTGCTGTTTCTGAAAATCCTACTCTCAGGACTTATATTACCATTCACAAGAAAACATTATTGGAGACCTTGATGTAGGGTTCAGATACGACATCAAATTGCCTCTTCAAGTGACAATAATGCTTTATGTGTTCATGCTGACTTACACGCATCTGAAATTGCAACTGTTGCTAAGTTTACTTTCTTTCTATCCCAAGTTGAGCCTACAACTCCTCGTGTGGCTCTGCAAGATCCATCTTGGGTAGAAGCCATGCAAGAAGAATTACAGCAATTTGCACGTTTAGGTGTTTGGGATCTTATTGACAAACCTGCTAGAGTCAAGAAGGCAATTCCGACAAAGTGGGTATATAAGTGTAAGAAAGATGACCGTGGGGTAATTGTAAGAAACAAAGCACGTTTTGTGGTGCAAGGTTTTCATCAGCAAGAGGGTATTGATTACACTGAGGTTTATGCTCTAGTTGCAAGATTATAGTCAATTCGAATCTTCCTGGCATATGCTGCTTACAAGAATATCAAAGTGTATCAAATGGATGTTAAAAGTGCTTTTCTCAACGGTGAACCTCATGAGGAAGTGTTTGTTTTACAACCTCCAGGTTTTGAAGATCCTGATTATCCTGACCTTGTTTACCGTTTAAACAAGGCATTATATGGTCTACATCAAGCCCCGAGAGCTTGGTATGGCACGCTCGCCGACCATCTGACAGATAATGGTTTCAAACGTGGAACTGTTGACTGCACTTTATTTTATTAGAACATTGGTGATGATCTTCTGCTTGTTCAGATTTATGTGGATGACATTATCTTTGGGTCTACAAACGATACTTTATGTAAGGAGTTCGAAAAGTCTATGCAGACCAAGTTCGAGATGAGTTCGATGGGAGAGATGAATTTCTTTTTAGGGTTGCAGGTTCATCAGTCTGCGAAGGGAATCTTCATTCATCAGACAAAATATGTGAACGATATCTTGAGCCGATTCAAGATTACTGCCGGAAAAATCCCTTCTACTCCTCTTCCAGTGGGTCACAATTTATCACCGGATGAATTGGAGGATAACGTTGATCCGACCCTCTATCGTGCTATGATTGGTTCTTTAATGTATTTAACTGCTTCTTGACCCGACATAATGTTTGCTGTTTGTTTATGTGCTAGGTACCAAGCGTGTCCCCGAGTGACTCACCTGGCAGCGGTCAAGCGTATTCTGCAATATCTACGGGGAAATCCTGACACCGGGTTATGGTACCCCAAAGATGATACTTTTGATCTTACCGCTTACTCAAACTCAGATTGTGGAGAATGCAAGATCAATTTTAAGTCTACTACAGCGGGATGTCAATTCTTAGGAAGCCGGCTTGATTCCTGGCAGAGTAAGAAGAAGACAACGGTCTCCACTTCAACCGCCGAAGCTGAGTATGTTGCAGTCTCGATTTGTTGTTCCCAGGTTTTGTGGATACAACAACATCTTCGTGACTACGGTTTGAAGTTTCTTACAACTCCCATCTTGATTGATAACTCTGCTGCTATTAGTATCACCAAGAATCTCGTACAACATTTTAAAATAAAACATTTCAAAATTCGATATCATTTTATACGGGATTGTTATGAAAAGAAATTAATTGATCTTGAGAAAGTACACACTGATTTTCAAAAAGCCGATCTATTTACCAAAGCGTTTGATAAAACACGTTTTAACTTTTTTCTTGGTATAAATGGATTGAAGACTCTTGCTGAGATCCTAAAATTAGGATAATTATCTTTATTTGTTTTATTGTTCTAGTTTAATTCTATTTTTAAGTTGTACGGGGTGAATTCTAGAAAATACAAAAATATTGTGCCTTTTGTTTTGTATAGATAAAACCCAAAAACATTAGAAAAATTTGAAAAATCAAAAATATTGTTCTTTCTTGTTTTCATTTTATATAAATATTTGAAAATTCAAAAACATTTTAAAATTTGAAAAAGTCAAAAAGAATGTAAATTTTCTCGTTTTGTAAAGAAAAATCCGAAAAGACAAAAAGACTGTGTTTTAGTTTGTAAAGAGAAAAACCAAAAAGATTTTTGCTTATGATCGCTGAAAATTATGTCATTTGTTTCTATTTCGAAGAACATATACTTGTATATGTTTGGTCCTGATAATTTCTTGGAATTTTCGGGTTAGCCATTTATCTGACAAATGGAAAGTATTTAGGGCGTTCGTTAAGCACTTTACTTTACTTTTAGCTGAGAATTTAGTCAGTTATTTAAGTTCGTGAAGCGTGCTTGCATGTTTTGGTCCTGTTCTCTACTTGTAGATGACTATGATAGCCATTAATTTATGAACTTAAACTAACTGGGGCAATTTAAATCATTTTGTTTTATGCTCCTCAAAATCTTGAGTTTTTGAAGCAAAAAAGAGAAAATGATAGTACATTGATTATTTGACCCCAAATCCAGAAAGAAATAAGCTTAAAAGACTGTGTGCTTAATCATTGGTGCATTGATAGGTCTTAAACAAGCTACTAGAGTAAAGTAAGTGATATAAACTTAAAGAAAAGCCAAATTGAAAGAGGTGTTAGTCTCTAGCAAAAGTCTCGGTGAAGATGGCAGAAATGTAATAACCGATCATACTCAAGCCTTATAATTGTTGATCACCCAAAATTATAATAAAGCAAATAACAAACGTTAGGATTTTGGATACTGCGAGTCTTTATGCGGCTTAATCATCTGGGTATTCATAAGCATGAATATTTCACTCACTTCTTAGAGCAAACCCAAAGTCATTAAACTTGATCACCGTTGTGCTTTGTACAATCTAAATTACTGACTTGATAAAAATTCGTTGTTAGTTATACAATTGTTCCTCCCTTGCATGCGTCTCAATACCAATAAGAAACGGACCCCAGGGGATACAATGTATGTAAGCCGACAGATGGACTCGTGCATACTCACTCACAGTAAATGAAACTTGATGCATTGCTCAAATATTCAAAAGGCTTCAATTTTTTATCGACATTATAATGGTTTAAGTCAAGTTGGGGTGATTCGGCAAAAATCAAATTAAGCTTGAACCGAGATTATGGGCTGATAGTTTCTGATATTCTGTGTGCTAATTAAACCATAAATCATATCACTAAAATGCTCGAAGGTTTGTTATAAGATTTAAGTTGACAACAATATCAATGACCGACTTAACGCCAGTCACAATATCGCTAAAATATAAAACTGTGATGGAAGGGCATTTTGGTCAATATGATTCTCTGCTCAAACTCTTCAAAAATACAAAAATATGTTTTGTTTTTAATAAATCATTGAAAAACACAAAAAGATTGTCTATATTTATTAATGGTTCGGATATTCTTTTTTAAATACATTCTTTAATTTTTTACAAAATACCAAAAATATTTTCTTCTATATATTTTTCACATATTATTTAATTCTTTTAAGTTATGTTTCGTAAACATGAAACGGTTTTAAGGTATCTCATTATCGGAATAAAACGGTTCTCGGTAACGCTTTTAAATTAAAATTTTAATTTATTGAGTTAATTAATTATTTAATTCATTTACTTATTTAATTTTAAAACTAAATAAAGTTTGTAATTCATTAAAAGCTACTTCGTTATTTATGGATAACGAACTAGGTGATTCTTTAGCGAACTGGTTTCTAGTTCGCTCACCTAATTCGCTTCCGCACTCTGTAACGAATCATCCCTTCTTCGTTATACATACTTAACGAATCAAGACACGAATCATGTCTTGTTCGCTATCATAAGGTAACGAACTGGAATAGCGAATTAGCTAATTCGTTATTTAAAAATTCAAACGAATTATTTGCTAATTCGTTATTTAAAAATTCAAACGAATTGCGTAATTCATACACAGTGTACCTCGGGTAGCGTGTTAAGCTATATAGGAAAAGAAACACGAACAGTCCTTCACTGTTCATCTTTTTCCTTCATACTAACAGACACCCCCTGTAGTTAAAAGTGTGATGAACAGGGATGAGATAGAGGTTGGGGAGTTTGTGGAGAGGTCTCTGACACGAGAGCAGATTTCCATATTGCTTGGCTTGAATGATGAACAATTAACCGTGTTAGAGACTGAGCCCGATGTTGAAGTGGTGAATGAGGAAGATTTAGAAGATGATCCGTCTATTCAGATGACTACGGAATTTATTTATGAAGACGAGGATATCGAGATGGAAGACGTAACTGCTTAGGAGTATCCGAACTTGTATCAACACACAAATGTTGATAAAGGTGCTCCGGTATTCCATGAAGAAGTAATTAAAGAAGCAGAGGATCATCTTGAAGAGAAGTCCAAAGTAAAGGGTTTTTATACTGGTAAACCGTTTGATCCGTCTGTTGAAGAGATTCTGAGCTGGTTCAGATTTAAAGCTGCTGGTAAGATTATTCAGGCACATCGTTATGTTGATCAAGAACGAAAAGACACAGCTGCAGCTTGGTTTAAAGCAAATCAAGTGACCTCCTTCAAGACGGTTTCCAAGGTACATGGTGATATTGTCTCCTGGCTTTATGATTCTGAGCTGAAAGTATGTATAATCAAAAGGGAGAAGGAGATCCAGTACTATAAAAAGATAAGGGACGTTCTGACATTACCGCGATGGGATGTTCGTACCCTTGCGAGACGTCCATTAATAAATCGTGGGGGTCACCAGACAGCTGATTTGTTTCATTGACACTTACTGTTTGAGGTCAATCACGGCTTCAAGTTCTTCAAGCCCCAAGTCCCAAGGCGTAAGCGTATTGAAGAGATTGATCCGAGGACTGGCTGAAGGAAACCTGTCCTGAAGGTGAAGCCACCAAAGACGATGAAACAGGTTCCTGTGAAGACGATGCCCCAACAGATGCATCTCTCATTTAACCGCTGGTACTATGACAATCGTACTAGCGAGGCCGTCATTGTTCTTGGTAGAGGATTGAAGACTGAGCTCATCAAGATAATCGACCCGATGTGGTTGGTTAATTTATCAGAAACAGACAATGACGTGCTTCACAGGAAACAGATTTTGTTTGAACGCCAAGAAGACTATGACCTGGCTATGCAATTCCAACGAGTTGTTCGTGTGTGTCATGAGCATGGAATTCATAGTTGCAAAGACTGGCAGTCCAAGCGCTTCAAATAATTTAAAGACAAAGAGCTCAAGACGAGGGGGTGTCTGTTAGTACACGGTTTTGCGTCTTGAGTCTTTGTAATTGTCGTTAACGTTTTGTTTATTATTTAATGTAATAATTAGATTAATCTTTATCTAGTTCATTATGTGTAAAGTCTAGTTCGCTAGGGGATGTTAGCGAACTAAGACATTAAGTGTATTCCCTCCTGATTCGTTAGGGGATGTTAACGAATCAGGAGTTGTTTCGCCTATTTATGTTTGTAACGAAGTAGTGTATGGTTCGCTAGGGGATGTTAGCAAACCAGACCTGTCTTCTATATATAGTGAACACTGTTCACACATAATTTAAGTTTTGAGAGTTAATTATCCAAACGTTGTCCAAACGATCTCTCGATCTTCAATCTTAATCTTATACGAACTACCTATATACAGATACTGATAATATATATACATATACTACACTAAATCTATAGTAATTATGAGCTAAGATCTATATAAACGTATTAATCGATTATCCACAGATCTGAGATATGTTAGTGTTATAGTTATTAGATTGATACGATTATTCAACCGGGTTCCAACATTAAGTCTCTGTAGATTTACAGGATGATTACTACAAGTATTGTAGGGTTTTGTATACAATGCTTGCCTACTAGGCTATTACATGTTACTTATTGGTCAAGTGTTAGCCAATAAGTAATATGACCACAGTCATAGATATAGTCGAGTGACAAGTACCTTTCGGTAATTTGTAAGCAGACATATGTAAAAACATATTAATGCTCTAACTGTAAAATGTGTCATTTAGAAATGAATGTACTCACTACTATTTCCTGTTGGTCAAATATTTTCAAACATGTTTTAGGTGATTTGTTAGAGATAAAGAAATGATGGATGCGGGCTTCCAGAAATAAGTGATTTCCCATCAGAATAAGGAAACGTGTTTTGTAAATTAAGGTTTATCCATATAAAACTTATGTTTGTATAAAAATGGGTTTTATTCCCATATAATGGAATATGAATCATGGCGTCTTTATAACTTTGATCAATTTTCCTAACTACGGTCCTGATTAAATTTTTCGTTGCAAATATATTTTAAAAAACACTGATACAACCACTCAATTTTCACGGCTCCCCTCCTGGGGTATAGGGATTGTGGGCTATCACATTTGGATATCTTCATACGAAAAGCTTTAGGATTCTCATCCTTAGGGATATCGTTGGGTTGGAAGTATCTCTTGATTGGTTGAATCTAGGATTCCTGATTTGATTGAGGATCCTGATCAGCTGTATCCTCGGAATCCGATATTTTATTGACTTGGGAATCCTGTTTGGCTTCATATTTTATTGTTACCTTTTTATCAAGTGAAGACATCTTTGTAGTTGGATTCAGGTTATATATGATCGGAATTTTCATTTCCTTCGGAATCCTGATGGCAGATATAAGATTTTCCAAGGCATCTACTTCAATATTTTCCTCCCTTGGTACTAGTTTAATAATAAAAGAATCTAATATCTCTGCCATATTTTTAACTATCTGGAGATATTATGTTAGTTTCTCACTTCTAACGGGAAAAGAGCCATTGAAGTTGTTAGCAAGAAATAAGGAATCCACAAATACATGAATATTTTAACTTCTAAATCATCCGAAAACTAAAGGCCAGTAATTAAAGGTTCATACTCAACTTCATTATTGGTAGTTTGAAAATAACATCTGATTGCCTGGGGTATTATATCCCCTATGGAGACTTCACGATAATTCCTAAGCATATACCCCTGACATTTGAGGCTTCATCAGTAAATAATATCCACTTACCCTTATCCTGGTCAAGTTATTGAACTTCCCAACCAGCTTCCTGCTGGATATCGTTACTAAAATCAGCCACAAAGTCGGCTAAAGCATGGGATTTGATTGTTGTCCTAGGCTCATAAACTAAATCAAAAGCACTCAATTTAACAGACCATTTAGCCATCCTACCAGACATTTCAGGCTTTCTTAAAACATATTTAATAGGATAATTAGTTTTAATAAAAAATAGTACGCGTCTCAAAATATTGTCTTAAATTAGTAGATGCCATAACCAAAGCTAAATTTAACTTTTCTAAATGAGAATACTTGGTTTCAGCATCAAGTAGACTTTTACTTACATAGTAGATAGGATTTTGTTGCCCTTCAAGATCTTTGACTAATGCGACACTTACGGTGTCTCGAGATACCGCAAGATAGAGGAATAATGGCTCACCATCTTCAAGCTTCATTAATAAGGTGCAGATGAGAGATATACTTTCAAATATTCAAGCGCCTTATCATGCTTTTGTCCCCATTCAATCGTCTTGTTCTTTTTCATGACCTCGTAGAAATCCTTACGCCTCTCTGAGGATCTTGAAATAAATCTGTTTAAGGTTGTGATCCTGCCAGTCAAACTTTGAACATCATTCACATTAGCTGGTGCCTTCAGGTTTACAATGGCTTTGATCTGCTCTAGACTTGCTTCTATCCCTCTTTTGGTAATCATCTATCCTAAGAGCTTGTCTGCCCCCACTCCAAAGTGATACTTGGACGGGTTAGCTACATGTTGTGTTGGTCCAGGATATCAAAGGCTTCTTGAAGATCCCGGAGGTGATCCCCAGATTTCTTTATTTTAACCACCATGTTTTCGATATAGACTTCCATAGTGTCCCCAAGTTGTTCTTTGAACATCTTGTTGACCAGTCTTTGATAGGTGGCACCTGCATTTTTCAAACCAAAAGGCATCGCAATATAATCTAACTATCTATATAATTGCCTACTATAAAATCCTACGTGTCGCTCTCGCGTCGCTCCCCACCCCCTCTAGAGGCACCAAATTGCTTGATTTCTAAATGAAGAGCTCTCAATAATTTAACCCATTTTTGGATAATTGGTCTCATATGGGTTAGGCATGACCCGGTTGATTAAAATTGGTTATAACGTTGAACAACCTGTTATCCTCTCCTTTCTTTCTTTCATTTAGCATCTACTGTAAACCCTGATTCTTTCACGATCTTCCCAATCTTCCACCAATCGTTCATACATTATCACTACAAACCCTCGATGGGTGATTCATGGGTCCTACCATACCTACAAACGAAAATCTAACCTTCTCGCTTCACCACTTCTCCACGTTTCCTTACGCTCATCAAAACTTAGACCTCCCACTGGCACATATCCTTCACTAATCGCTTTTCACCACTTGCCATGTATATACAACTTCGGTCCGTCTAGACTTATTTTACAAGGTAATTATCATAGTTAATTTTTTGTTTGCTATATGATTGAAACAGTTTCAGTTTTAAAACTGATTGGAATCGATTTATTTTGTATTAATTACGGTTTAGGTAATAGATGTATTAATTACGGTTTAGGACTTCGTTTGGGGTGAGTTATAGGGCTTTCTTCTTCCAAAATTGCTATTAAATGTAGCAAAACTATTGTAGATGCCAATAATTTAGGGGAGACTTTTGAAATTGATGATGTATAATGTTTATAATCCAAATTTGAATGGTTGATTATATCAATTTGATGTTAGATTGGTGAATTAGGAAGTTTGATATGAATATCATATTAACATCCAACATTATTCATTACTGGATGCAAGACGTACTGAATATGGATTAAGGTTTTGGTTGATCTATTAGTTGCTTTGTTAATTGAGATTAATAATTTAGGGTCAGAATCCCAAATCTCTTTTAACATATTATGTTTAATTTTGCTTGTTACAGTGCAGTCAATGTTCTAAAGATCGGAATGGGAACGAGCTTAAAAGAGTGTATGATTTTAATATGTGCTTTCAAAAGTTACTACCAGGCTCTGTTAATTATATTTATATATTATATGAATTAAAAACAAAAAAACTTGGTGTTGGATGCTAATATAAGTAACCTTTGATAGGAGCAGGTTGATTCAACTGATTGGCTTCGGCATATCTTTTACATGGTAAATGGAATAATATATGCAATTCATGTAAAAGGTATTTTTTACTGGATCAAATATGAAGCGGGAAATTAACGTCTTATTTGATTTTTTTAACATATAGCATTGTGGCTGGTAATCTGGTGGAAGTTGGTCTGTGTCATGGTGATGCTCTCCAAGATGTACTTTTCAGGGGGTGTGTTTGTTTGCTGCCTTAGGATTTCTGCTATATGGAGGAAGGTACTTCATAATTTAATATAATATTTTTTAAATTTAGTATAATTTCCTTTACTTGGTTATTATCTACAACATTTATTGCATGTTTAGAATCTGATAGATATAGCACTAGATTGTGAAAACGGGTTTATGATTGTTTAGAGAAGATTGAGGATTGAGTGGGTAAAGGTAAATCTGATCTACCGTTAAATTTTTAGTTTGTAAGTTCATGTTCGACTTATTGTTGATATTATTTGTTGTAATTTGACTTTTTGTTAATTTACCATATTTTAGTAATTTGTGTAAAAGTGTGATCCTATGGCTTCAAATAAACTAATATGATAAGTTATTGCCAATGCTGGAGGAAGATCTTTTGGAGCACAAGTTTTGATTGCTTTGATGGATCGGATATTCTCCTGATTCGATACTCTCTAGCTTCCATCGTTGCCATGCTCAAGGAACGAATTGTTGTCGAATGGCTCGTAGGTTAGTTAGATTTAGGTCTCTTTTGTGTTTACATGCTTATGTAATATTCATTTATCTATTCATGTTTATTTCTTTTAAAATTGATGCATGTTTTTGTTAAGTTATAATTCAATCATGAATATTAATTATGAATATTGTGCCTAAATCTTTGTCTTCTATACATGGTTTTTTCTCAGTAATTTGTACATGTTAAATCATTGTAAGATTTTAGCAAAATGTTAGACCGATATGTTGTGGTGTTGCTTATCCGATTAACTTTGTTTAATGTTATGATTGTAGACCTGTTTTGCTTAAGTTCGTTTACGTTCATATATTTAATAAGCAAATGAACATGAGAAAAATTTTGTTCGCCCATGAACACGTTTAATTTGTTCATTTATGTTCATGAACGTCTTTTGTTTTTATGTTTATTCATTTGTTTAATGAACGAACATGGAAAATATAATTGTTCGATTATATGGCCGTGAATCATGTTCTTTGGTTGAAGCTAAATGAACGAACACGAACATGCTCCCGTTGGTGTTTGTTTGGTTCGTTTACAAACAATTATAGATGAATACTGATTTCTAAGTGATAAGTAACTTTACATTGTTTCCTCTCAGTCGAAATATATATCTTGGTTACAACTGATGATATTTTAAAGTAGGTGGAATTTATTTTTGTAAGTAGTGTTTGAAGACTTAAATAGTGATGTAAAATATCTATTATACAAGTTGAAATTGAATTTGTAATTTGTAATTTATTTTTTCCTTTATGTAATTTATGTTGTGACATATCTATAATGTAAGGGCTCGACTGATTGAATATAAAAACTATGAGGAAGTAAAGAAAGCTATATCTTAAGTAATTAACAAAATGTTATTGCACTTATTACTGCAATAACAAAATGTATATGTGTAGATTTATTTCCCCTTTTATAATTTACCCCGAAATATTTTATTATGTTCACAGTTTTTAATTGTAAGTTATATGATTAAATAGCAAAAAGTTGTGATCCTCAAGCTTGAACTTCCTTAACTTTTTTTTATGTATGATTAAAATGCATAAAGTTGGATCTTTATTGTTAAATTTTGTATTTTTAATGTAATTAATTGTGTTTCATATTTCTTTTGCCATGTTGGATCGAAAGTTGGAAGCATTATATTTTACATTTTAATGAACATCAAATACTATAAGTTGAAACCTCACATCCAAGAATTTACTCAGCTAATTGCCCTGCCCTGTACTTAAAGTTAACAATTCACAGGTTAAATGTCTTGTCTTCGCTTTAATTTGTGCAAGATCAGTTCACATATGAAATTATAATTGACTTTAAAGTTTAAATGATGATTTCAGCCTAACTTATCGGATTTCACAGCCGAGGCGGGCGGTTCCCCTACAATATGGTCCATCACTCCACCAGATTCTTTTGAATATATGTCCTAATAAACCGCATTTGTGAATTCTTACTATGAGAACAACATAGCTTTTGACTCGTGTTTGAAATCTCAATGAATATTTATTGTATACCCAACTATCAACCTACTCATATTAATTGAAAATGTTTAAACGTTAAAAAAAATATAATGAACATAACAAACTAATATATTTGTTTTTAAATCGAAACTAAACTCAATTTAAAAATAAAACAAATCATTACATAAATAAAATAGCAAAACGATTAAAAACAAAGAAACTAAAGAAACCCCCGTAACACGGGGGCTAAAAACTAGTAATATATACATGTATTCATAAATGCCTTGTCTTCCTGGTATAAGGGTTCCATTTTTATTTGTTGGAATCCCCGGGAGGCGTACATAAAGGTCAGCATCTCATGCCTGGCAGTTGTGTCTACCATGAAGTGTATATGTGGTAATGGGAAAAGATCATTGGGACAATCTTTGTTGACGTCCGTGTAGTCAATACAAACTCTCCACTTGCCATTCTTTTTCTGGACTGTCACCACATTGGCTAACCATCTTGGGAACTTTACCTCCCTTATCATTCCAGCTTTCAACAATCTCTCCACCTCTTCTTGGATGATGACATTTCTCTCATGTGCGAATTTTCTTCTCTTTTGTTGAATTGGCCTTAACTTTTTATCCAAACCCAATTTGTGAGTAATAACATTTTTAGAATTACATGTCATTTTCTCATGCTTCCATGCAAAGGTAGAGATTCTACTCTTGAGGAACTTGACCACCTTTAGGAACCCCAGTTCCTATGAACACCTTGATGTCTGGAACCTTATCATCTAATTGTATATCTTTGACCTCTTGTTCAGCTGCTTACAAGACATCAAGTGTTTTGATCTTTGATTTCTATGCTTTAGTAGATTTAGCCATATGAGGCATAACAATCTTTAGCCTCCTGTTAGTCGCCTTGAATATTGACAATACCCCCAAGGCGTCGGAATTTTTATGCATTGATGATAAGTTGAGGGTACAACCTTCATATCATGGATCCAGGGCCTGCCTAAGATAACAATGAAAGAGGTCAACGCATCAATAACACAAAATTTATGGATAGATTTTACTCCCTCCAGATAGACTGGAAGTTTGATCTCTTACACTGTACTCTTGGCTTCCCCGTTGAATCCCACCAAAACCGAAGACTTTGAAACAATCTCGGATTCTAGAATATTCATTTTTTAGGGTGTCCAACTGGAAGATATTTACTCAACTTCCATTGTCCACCAGGATCCCGCGTACAAAAAAATTAGAGATATATAGGGTTATAACCAACCCATCGTGATGAGGATCCCAAATATTGATTTTGTCCTCATCATCGAACGTGACTCCGTATTCTATGGGCAAGATCATAGTTTTAGTTGGTCCTTCTAGTTTCTTTAACTTGGCTACTATGGCGTTTCTTCTGGTTGCTGAGTAGGACATGCCACAAATATCTGATCCCCCGGAGTTAGCTTTCACGATTATTGCACCAGGTGGTGGAGATTCTGCCCTTTTGGGATCCTGCTCGGGATCCCGGTTTTGATTTTTTTTCCCATCAACTCTTTTAGCTGACCCTTGATGAGTAAGTAGTTGAGTTCCCTTCTTAGAGCAACGCAATCTTCTGTCATATGGCTGAAGGACTTGTTTTTCAGGCACTATTTTCTCTTTCTTTCGTGGTCATCTTGCCTTATCACCTAAATCCTGCATAGCACACATTAATCCAAAAATATCAGTAGAAAAACAATAATCACTTAAGATGGGATAAGAATCATGATCCTCATCATCATCCACCACATTGACCTTGTCATTTCTGGAGTAGGGTTTGGATAGATATGATTTAGATGACGGGGCATCCGACTTCCTGTTCGGGTGATTGTAGCTGTTAGAACCATCCAGCGTCGGCTGAATCACATTGTCTTCTTCTAGCTTGATGAACCATAGAGCCCTATTTCTTGGCTCGTCCAGATACTTGCAAGGATTCATCAAGATATCCTCCTAAAAAGGGGTATCTCTCTTGATACCCATTTTGAAAGGTTGCACGGTCGTTGCAACATCCAGGTTGGGGATCTGCATAGCTTCCTTGCTAAATTTGCTAACGAAATCTCTAAGGGTCTCATCACTGCCATGTGTTACTCTATACAAATCACTAGTTAACCTTTCAAAACTTCTACTGCAAGAAAGTTGGTTATTAAACAAATTAACTAAATGAGCAAAATATTTAATAGGGAAAAGTGGGACACTTATGAGCCATTTCAATGCAGCTCCAGTGAGTGTTAAGCCAAAGCCTTTCCATAAGCATGCTTCCTTGAGATTCTGAGCTATGGGGTTGATCTCTATTCTCTCTCGGTACTGGGCAACATGCTCTTCATGATTTGTGGTTCCGTCGTACAGCTTCATACTTGGAGTTTGTAATGGCTTCGGGATCTCATATATAGGGGTGCGAATCTTGAGATCCTGTGGCTACTTGGAGCTACTTCCGGAATCGTCTGGACTATTCCACGTACGCTGGATTCAGCTTCTGCAATTCTTTCTGAATTACCGGACTAATACCGGAATCCTGGACAACATCATAGTTAGTTACACATCTAATATTATTGAAATTACCAGTATCGGGAATCCTAGCTAGGGATCCCGAGATAACACCAAATTCTCGAGTAGGAGTGATCATGGGAGACTGAACGGGATCACTTGTTCTGGCTGCAAATTGCAATGGAAGGAAATCAGCAAAGCAATTCTCTTGGGAACCTGAGGCATCAAAGTTCATGTTCCTAGGTACCAATGGAGTAAAGGATTCCTCCACCGATTTCTTTCCTTGTGTCTGGTTAGCCTGGAGCGCCCTCAAGATAGAGCTATTGGTTCGCTTCTAAGTCTTCATATATTCATTCATCTGCATTAAAATATCAAGAATATCATCGTTAAGCATAAGGACCGGCCTCGTGTTGGGAGACCCAGATCTCTGAATGGACACGCCGGCAGAAGGCCTTGTTATGGGAGGAAGCATGTTGTTTGATCCTACAGTTCCTGAGATGCTAACACCAGCAATCTTCGCCTTCCTCTAGAAAACAGGTAGCGGAGGAAGTGGTTGAGCAACTCCGGAAACTGCATATGGCATGGATGAAGATGTAACCTTTGATTGAGAGGCCAGTTTTTAGTATAGTTTTGCAAGGTGACGGATTTGGAAGAAAGTGAATAAGTATTTGAGTATGAAAAACACCATTTGCCCCTCGGTGGGCGCCAAACTGTTTCGGTTAAAAATTACATAAACAATAATTTAGCAACTTAGTGAAGTTAGGTAGTGTGCTTTTTAGTAGTGAGGTAAGTGGTAAGTAATATAGTTGACAAATGTGGTAAAATTAAAGGTTGACACAGTGATATAGCGAGGAAAAAAACCTTGGATCCCGGTGAGGATCTTTGGAAAACAACCTCAGGTGAGAAAATTATCCCATGCCTCAACTTATTAATGAAAATGGTGGTTACAGCTCGGGAACTAGTTGAGAACGAAAGCTAGAATACAAATGTAAGTATTGTGCGTGCAGAATGTGTGTCATATAACGTTATAAATCTGGGAACCCTAGCCGCCATGAATAATAAGTCATATAGCCATTATAGACCGTTTGAGTCTTGCGTAACCTACAAGCATAATATAAATCAATGTTGCAAAAGTCGCTATGCGGTCCCTAGGCGGCCGACCCCCTTGGAGGGAGTACTCAGGGAGTACTCGGATATGATAAATATAAAGAAAATTAGTTTTGGGGTAATATATATATTTCAAATATTATAAGTTTACGAATACTTATAACAAAATAAGTGAATATCAATATAAATAAGAGAAATAAATTTTTAAACACTAAATTATTCTAAAAAATGTTAATCATTAATTAAAAAATGATATTCGTTATTTAATATTATAAAAAATACGAATTATGTTGTATTTTTTAAGTCAAAATAGACCCAAGTTAACCGATTTGATGTGTGTAAGTCCCGAATTTGGATCACTACAATATGATATCAACCAAACGAATATTGGTGCGGAATACCAATATTCGATGATTCAAGAACACAAGCAAAACAAGTAAATGACACAGGATTTGCTTCAAAACACACGTATATTATCGAATACATCGGGTGCTTAAGCACTTACAATACTTCAACATAAACTCGGAATCAACAACCTTTACCCTATACATGACTACAATATATATAGACAAGGTAAACAGTAAGCCGGCCCAAACACCAAAAGCCCACCGAGAACACCTAAGTGTTCTCGGTTTACATATGCATCCAAACACCCAAGCCCAAATAACTATAACTGAATGCAAACAATCTAAAACCACAAAAATAGGCCCAACAATCTCCCCCTTGGTTTGCAGTTTTATCTTTACTCTTCCTCCATGTAATCAAGATCTGCATCCTTCAGTCCTCCAGCCCAAAACTTGTTATTGATAATAGATGCCACCATGCTTGTGTATTCTTTGGCAGCTGTTTCAAAAATATCATCAGCAACAATCTGATATGTACTGAGTGTCTTGATATCCTTCTCATGAAACTTCAACAGATCCTTAGGATCAACAAAACGATATTGACATTTTCCCTTTTGTAACTTGACAACAGCTGTAGTAGAAAAGGGATCAAAGAACCAGAATCTCATGTTGTCCAACGTACCATCGGGAATGGGACCTGGTACTGGAATGTAAGTGGCTTTCTTTGTGGGAGGCCACATCACGTTTACCATAGTTTTCCCAGTTCTTGGATGCAGCACCTTTTGCTTTCTTCAGGAAGGAATCGGCAGTCGTCATGTGTGGAAAGCCTCTATCAACCTGACGCTTCAGAAAATTGAAAAAATTGTTCCTCTTTTGTCATTTGTCGGATTGGTAAATGGAGCGTTTATTAAGTCACTCAAATCAAATTTAGTCCAAGAACCAAAGTCTTTCATCTTTTTGTAGTACTCCATTGTTCCTGATTTTCTCTTTACCCACCACATATTCTTATCAGCGTCGAAACCCCAGGATAGAACTCCAGATCGTTCACCATATTTATCAGAAAAACCCTTTTGAAACGTAACGACATATCTCTCCAGGTGATCCGAAGACACAACATTCTGATCGGAGTTCTTCATTACCAGAAATTTCTTCTTTCCTTTTTCAAGCAATTTCTTCTTAATTCTGTCAGATTTTTCTTTTGTGACCGATGGTGCATTCAAATACTGGTTTAGAGATTCTGATTCTTCTTGTCGACTAACACCAGTGTTATCATCTGGATGAACATCAGAATCTTTGTTTTTATCAGTAGTTGGAATTATATCTTCGTTACATTTGAACTCATCTCCAAATTTCTTAACCAGCTTTTGTTGAAGATCGAGATACATAGCTGTCAAACCTCCCATGCCAGACTGCAACTCTCTAATCTTGGAGTCTTTATCCGAGTTGCTAGTCTCAAGTTTCTGGATACGGATGTCTTTAATCACTGAATCATGTTCGAGTTCAAAGACTCGACGTTGTAGTGCCTGGACATCCATAGGAGCATTATCGAGAACCACTCCTTTTCCCTTGTTCTGAAGATAGGTTTCCTGCATGGTCAGAATTTGAGCAACCTTTTCAGAAACACCAGAACTTGAATGACCTTGATCAAATTGGCCGGCTGAACTAGAGGGAATATTCAGTGTGCGGAATCTCTGCTTCAAAATCAAAATCATCACCAAAATCACTGGACAACAGCTCTATAAAAGTTGGTTCAGTAGTAGATGCAACTGGTTCAGTATGCGAATCTTGGGCATGTGATTTTGGTTGATCGGTGTTTTGTTGAGGGCTAGCTGTTGGTTCTGGTGCTGGTGCGAGAGTTGGTGTTGGTGTAGCTTTGGTTGTTTCAACTTCATTGACCAACTCACTTGATCTCGAATCATCCCTTTTTCGTTTACGATGAATGAGATCAGCAGTTGGTTCTTCAACATAATCTTCCTCAGTGTCTTCAGTAACTGTCTGAGGAGGCTTCAGAGAAGTTGACTGAAATAGGACTTTAGCAGCTTCGAGGGCTCTAAATTTTTCATCATCTGTAAGAGTACTTGGCTGACAGTGCTCTTCTTCATCTTCCTCATCATCTAAAATCTCAAACGTTGCAGCACGTGGTTGGGTGGGTGCCACATGCTCGTCAGCAACCTGAGCCACGACAGGCTCAGCTTCAGTCTCAGCGAAATGACCGAATTTTTCCAGGGGTCTCAATCCCCTGTAAACCACTTTGGCTCCTTTTCTTGATTGCTTCATCAACGCAAAGGAATTGGGTCCCATAGTCTTCATATCCAAGGTCTCAACAGTTTTAACCAAATCGGTGTAATGAAAGTCAAAGATCATCTGCAAAAACCTTGGGTACATCAAAAACATCTTATTCTTCTTTGCCCTGAGATTGCTCATCATTTCATTTAAGAAGAATTTGGAATAGTTGTAATTCCAACCCATGATCAGAGAAACAACAGCAGACGTCTGGGTGTGACTGATCTCATCTGACCCCCCTTTTTTTTCCGAGATACAAGTGAAAAACGTGTGCAAGAGGTATCTCCAGTACGGGGGAAACAATTTCTTGACTGCCGGTGGATAAGTGCCTTCATACCCCATTCTTGTAATTACCTCAGTGACCTCGGCTGTAGAATACTCTGTTGGGTAGTCGGGTTGATCCCCAAACATAAGTACCTCTCTGATAATGGCTTTAGTAACGGTAACAGGCTTCATCTGTATCTTGGAGTCGATTGAAATCACTCCATTTGCCCCTTGAGAACTGATCCTTGCGTTCTTCCAGAAATCAGTGACCATCTTCTTGCAAATGACAGGATTCTCACGAAGGGCATGAGAGATCCTGCAAGTGTTGAGTCCAACAATCATCGACTTGAACTCCTTGTGAGCCAGTGGCGGGTCATACAGGTGACCAGCTATATTATAAGTATCTACAAACTTTAACGGATTTTGATCAGCCATATCTGCACCAAAACTAAACAAGTTAGATAATAGTAATGGGTGTTTATACCAAAAGTTAAGATACAATTTGATTATTAAGCATGGTGGGCTCAAATGAGCTTCTGTGGCAGTCAAGGTGTCACACCCCGACTAGGTAGTTGCGGAAGCGTAAAACGAGAATGTAACAGATAATACTGGTATCAACAACATTGTTTATAAAGGAATTCACAAACTAATTTACATCATATTACATGGGTTAGTACTATGTTTACAAACTAGATGAGAATCACATAACCGGTTTACGAGCTTTTTATTTAATATTATATATCTGCGTCTATTAACAGCTATTCAATTCTCCTTTTAACACCAAGCACGTAAGCAAATCATTCCACTTTTGCTTTACCTGAAAAGCATGTTAAAACGGGTCAACTACGTCTAGTTGGTGAGTTTCAAGTTTCACGAGTATCAACGAAATCAGTATACGAGTTCGTAAAGTTTACAGTGTGTATGTATACATGTATGTGTATGATGTATTATACTAAGCCACAAGTGATACCGAAATGAGCTAAAACACATGGCCACCCCTGCCCATGCACTCCCGTTGGCATTTAACAGCCACTTTGCCTCAAGTATGTACTATGTCTAACACCACATAGCAGTATGTAATAAGTTTAAATGACAATGTGCAACTGGGTAAACATGTTCCGGCATACCCCACCGTCCCTGTCAGTTGGGTTTGTCAAACCGATAGTACTATCCACACGTCACCGGCACGAAGTTAATCACTTGTGTTTGTGAGGACTTGTCAAGTGTTAGTACTTAGATAATCCACATCATCACACGTTTTCAAGTATATAAGTATATGTAAACATGCTTTCCACCCCAAAAGTTCGTAAAACAGTTTAGAAAGTGGGGGTCGTGAACTCACTTTATCGTAGTTCGCACAGACATTATGTATAAATAAGTCAGGTGCCTTGCTTATAGCCTGATTCTTATAAACGGTATCGTATCGTTAATACTAGTACAGTGTTTAAGCTAAATCGGGCTGTATAGATAATCTGGGTATAGCTGTTAGGTCCAGAACATGACCATAGTCTTAGATTGTGATGAAATGTTTAAAACTGGATTTAGCTCAGTTTTACCGTTTCTCGAGCCTAGCCAAGTTGATCGTTTTCGCGTTTCGGGAATAGGTAAGATCATAAAAACATAAGTAAATATATTGATTGATAAAATGATTTGATTTATGAAAGAATTTTAAGGTTTCGGTATCTAGTTTGATCGCAGGGTTCGTTTCCGTTTTTACACGGGTTTGATTATACAAAACACGTACAATCCACCCGAATCGTCCAGAATTCTCGTAAAAAGTTCGTTTTTATCAATTTCATTCAAAAATATGATATTTGACCACTTTTATCATTTTGACATACCAGTCAGTCTGTTAAACACAAAATTGCCGGTTTCGTTAAAACAATTATAATTTAAATATTTGATTAATCATAACTAAATATGTGCTTATTTATAAATTATGTAAATTTTTGTAAAAAATACATTAAAATATGGATAATTTAATAAAAATATTTTCAGAAATTTTATGATTAATTATTTATTTATAAAAATTCATTTAATAGGTTATAATCGTGTAATAAATGGCCCGTTTATATCAAAAGACCTCCGAAAAATCCGATAATTTTTATAAATGGCCTCAATATTATTACATAGCCCCTGAAAAACCTTCAGAATCTAACTCTTTTGACAAAAGGCCTTTTTGTGCGTTTTTCAGCTGTTAAAATTCGGTTAAATCATAATTGCACAAACCATACTTAGGCATTTCCAATGATCCCCAAACTTTACCAGTGATCTTACCATCACATATTAATCACCAAAAACAAGTTTCAGAATTTTTCAATATGTTTAGCTATTTTTCCCAAATAAACGCTCATAAACGGAAATAAATTCACCAAATATTCTCCGTTTATCGAAAAATTACCGAATTTGAACAGGGACTCATTTATATAATCCCTAATGTCCCTGCAAATTTTCACAAGCTAACAACAAGCACGTCACAACCTAATACTAAACAGCCCTTAAACGAGTGTTACGGGTTTACCTTGTCGGTTTTCAATGAGTTTTGCTAGCTTAAACGACTCTCCGGGTCTCGGGTTGCAAACTCAATGTATCTACATATCATATAACATCAAACCAAGCATAAATAATCCATGTGACAGCCTTGATAATTAGAGTTTCGGTTTTGGGTTCAAACCGAACTTTCAAACCGTAAAAACGTTGTATTCATGTTCTAATCCGCGTTTTTGACCAAAAAAGTATATGTACCTGGTTTGTAAACATGTTTAACATCAAAACATGGTTTTAATTTATTTTTATGGTTTTTGGATGGTTAAACATGTTTAAAACTAATCAAGAACTAATTTTCCATAATTAAACCTTACTAATCAAGCATGTAATCTCATGTATTTAGAGGTTTACCTTTAGGGTTTGGGCTGAAAAATATGAAGAAGTCAGCTGAGATTGTTCTTGGATAGTTTGGAATGTGAATAATATCTTTAAAGTGTGGCTTATGTAACAAGCTATACAAAGGGGTCCATCCCCCCCAACTTGCGGCCGCAACTAATAAGGGCCCATTGGGCCTCTTTTTGGCCCAATGGTGCCTCGGTTTTCGTACCACGCGTAAAATTCTGTCCAAAATTTAGTTCGGGTTCGGTTTTTCGCAAGAAAACTAGTTCCAGTGCGAAAACCAACGCGAAAACGAGTGTTTTTCAGCTTCTTTTTGTAAAATAAGAAAAACGTACTGACTCGTTGTAAAAATCCAAAATATTTTCACGGATTGCCTAGAACATGTCATATAAGTGTTTTATAAATCTTTTTCGGCTTCACGGATGCTACAATGCTCGTTTTGACATTAACGATTGCGTTTAAGCTTGTAGCGTATCGATAAACGAAACATTTTTCGTATAAAGAGTTTTAAACGTACTGGGGCCTAAATATCAATATGTTAGCCTCTATAATATATATATATATATATATATATATATAACTCGTATATGACCCCTCAGTATGTATACGAGTCATAATTAGTATCGGTCGGTTACTCGTTTAAGCACTACGAATTAACCGATTTATCGGTTACTTGTTACGTAGTGAATATAGAATACCTCGTTTTGTTACGAATGTCACACAAGGTTACGTTGGAGTGGACCAATAGTGTACCATAATGAGAATCTGGGCCCAAGCAGTGATAATTTGGGCCAGGCAGGGGGGGGATCTCGGTCAGATAAGGGGGTTCTCGGTCAAAAGAAATCATCAAAAAACAACCGAGAACAGGGGTTCTCGGTCACTACAATTTTACCGAAAACAGACGGGTTTTTTGTCAATAGGTGACCGAGAATGATATATGATAATCTATGGGAGTTTTCAGTCAACATAAGTCAAACCGAGAACTCCTTGTGGGCTGGGCAGAGAACCCCTTTGGATTCCACCTTGGAACCTGTGTCATCATCTTCAACCTACCGAGATCCCCAAAAAAACCTTCATTAAACCTGCAAATATTCTACTTGTAGTCAACCGAAAACCCATAACCAACACTAAGAATTCCACCGAAAATCCCAAATAGTCAATAATCCACTTTTGATTTATCTAATCGAGTTACGATAGCCTTATCCAACACACTGCAAGTACATGAGTCCCAAATATCATTCTTGTTTAGTACCTGCTTAGTCAAAGATGAACACTTTAAATGGTGATTAGCAAGAGAGATTAAGATTTCGGAAAAGATGATTGAAGAAGACGATCTCGGCTGAGAGGGTTTGGGGTTTTAAAAGAGTTATTAAAGAAAATAATGCCTTATAAGAGTGCATATACTTAGATCGGATGGGCCGGAAACCCAAACAGCCCAACAATTTCATGACCCATAATAAGATCCAAAACTTTCAAAAAAATCCAAATTTGACAAAACATAATTTACACAAACGATTCGAGGAGAGTAATTTCGAGGAAAAAAAATTAGCCAGGACAGAATAAAATACAATAAGAAAAAATCAAATAAAACAGAGATAAATTTTCACACACAAGTAAGACAACTCCCTTTAATTTAACGTCGGGATCAAATTTCAGTTCTTCGTAAAACTGCCGCCCTTTTAAGAAAAGATCCGAACATGGAATCATATCGTTTAATAGGCTTTCACGAGGATTCATGTTCAGCATTATTATGACATCTAAGAGACAGATTGATAGCATGTATCCCATACTTAGCATGATCTTTCATCGCATCAGTGATATGATTAAGGTTCAGTTAGGCATAAAGCTTAAATGGACATCACTAATAGACCTGTGATGCCTCCTATCTCTTCTCAAAGCGTATTTGGCTTTCCCCAGATCACCCCAATTTGACTCCAACCCCTAGTGCTTGATCAAAATAATTTTTTTTATATAAAGCAAGTCTTAGATTTAAGGTTGAACGTTGGACTTAGTGCCAGTAAACTGACAGGCCTTTCATTCGACATATGACAGGACTTACTTGTGTGCCCCCATCTCTGTAGT
Organism: Bidens hawaiensis; assembly: GCF_021521415.1. Taxonomy (NCBI): domain Eukaryota; kingdom Viridiplantae; phylum Streptophyta; class Magnoliopsida; order Asterales; family Asteraceae; genus Bidens; species Bidens hawaiensis. The sequence goes on along the minus strand of NW_027498399.1, from coordinate 22,791 downwards.
TCTAGTTTGAACCCTTGAAGCCTTGATAATGAGATAACTTTAATAGACATAAATTACTTCAATCACAATTTTTTTTTCGTAATAATTGTAACATCCTAAAATTTATAATGTTGAATAAAGAAAGTTATGTTAGTGATTTCGCGTTTTTAATTATTAATATCGAGTAGGAGCGGGTCATGGACTTGGATTAATTGAGATAGGATAAATGAGAATGGGATTTCAGGGATATAAATACCCCCAAAATCCCAAAATATCTCATTTCTCACCAAACTCCACACACACTCCACACACTCCTCAAAACACACACATACTAACCGATCAAGATTCGAAGCCAAAACCCGAGATTTTGTTGATAGATCTGAGTTGGTAAGGTAAGAACAATCCAACAAAGCTATTATTACTTTAAATGGTTAGGATTGGATGGGTTAACCGGACCCGAAACCCAAACTGCCTAAATCGGACCCCTAAAACGTCGATTTTAGGCCGATTTGATGGTTGGGATTTGTAGGCGCCGATCATACGATTCCGTGGGTACCAAAATCGAGTTATTTGGCTAAGAAACGAAGGAGTTATGGGCAAACAGATCTGCAGCGCGATAACTTCGCCTGCAAGATTAAGTTCGCCTGATGAACTTCGCCTTCAAGCGTAACTTCGCCTTCAAGCGTAACTTCGCCTAAGGATAACTTCGCCTACGGCCAAGTTCGCCTAAGGATAACTTCGCCTACGGCCAAATTCGCCTAAGGTATAACTTCGCCTGAAGCCAAGTTCGCCTAAGGTTTAACTTCGCCTGAAGCCAAGTTCGCCTAAGGTTTAACTTCGCCTGAAGCCAAGTTCGCCTAAGGTTTAACTTCGCCTGAAGCCAAGTTCGCCTGACGTTTAACTTCGCCTGAAGCCAAGTTCGCCTAAGGTATAACTTCGCCTGAAGCCAAGTTCGCCTAAGGTTTAACTTCGCCTGAAGCCAAGTTCGCCTAAGGTTTAACTTCGCCTGAAGTGAAGTTCGTTTATAAAATAAATTAAAAACCTAATGGAAAATGTGTTAAGGCAGTTATCGAAAATAAAATTTTTCCAAGCTGACCTGGCAGCTTAACCCCAGCCAGGGGCTCTGCCCCTTGGACCCCGCTAGGGGCTGCCGCCCCTAGAACCCCGCTGCCAGGGGCGCTGCCCCCGGACCCCCGTTCGTTGTGGGTCATATATAGATAGAAATACAAAACGAGTAGTAGTAGTTAATTGATATGTGTAAATATTATACAGTTAGCCGAGCCCAGTTAAAGAAAGGAATTACGATCAACGGCGAGCGTAACAGGATCCAGGTGAGTTTCTAGCCCCATTCCTTGTTATGTTTTCGGGGCTGTGTGCATACTTGATGTGTTGTTAATACATTTATCCTAAGTGATAAGTGTATGCCATAAGTGATATATGTGATATGTATGAATGATTGCTTGATGGTTTGTGAACGATCTTCGGATATTGCACGTACTGTCAGGTTGTAACGTTATAAAGCCATATGTGATATATGTGATATGTATGAATGATTGCTTGATGGTTCGTGAACGATCTTCGGATATTGCACGTACTGTCAGGTTGTAACGTTATAAATATGGCAAGTATGATATGTATGTTTATGTGTATGAACGTAATAAAGTTAATAAAAGAAGGAAATGACGGTTGTATGGTTACGAAAAGGGTACCGAGCCCTAATAATACTCGAGGTATGATGTATGGTTGTATGGTAACGAAGAGGGAATCGAACCCTACTAATATTCGAAAACAAGGGACCAGACCCTTATAATATCTGTGATGTTAGGGACCAGACCCTTATAATATCTGTGATGTTAGGGACCAGACCCTTATAATATCTGTGATGTTAGGGACCAGACCCTTATAATATCTGTGATGTTAGGGACCAGACCCTTACAATATCTGTGAGGATAGGGACCAGACCCTCATAATATCTGTGATGTTAGGGACCAGACCCTTATAATATCTGTGATGTTAGGGACCAGACCCTTATAATATCTGTGAGGTTATAGGGCGAAAGGCTCTTAAAAACGTATGATTATGAATGTAAAGAAAGTATGTAAGTAAGAAAGAAAGTATGTAAGTAAGAATGAAGGTATGAGTACTTATGTGTGTATGAAAGAAAGTTATGAGGTTAAGTACGTATGTATGTAATAAGGTATTGTATGGTATTGTATGATTAACTAGAACTCACTCAGCGTAGCTGACTTTTAGTATGCACGCAGGTGAGTAGGATGAGACAGCTGGCTTGAGTGGAGGACACATGGCAGAAGACTAAAGCCTGGCATCTGAAGATCTGATATGTTTTATAAGTTATGTTTTGATTTTGAAAGACAAGAGGAATGTTTTAAGACATGATTATGAATTGATATGTAATGTTTTATGAAGGTTTTATATTCCGCGTAAAGTTTTTAATTAACTCTGATATTTAGAACTGTGTTTATGAGTAAATCCAACACGAAAGTAGGGTTACCGGTAACGGGGCCTTACAATAATAATAGTAGTAGCAATAGCTTGACTATACAATATTTTTGGTGATCAAGACACTAACGGGCTCGTGTATGACTGGGTAATTGTTTTTCTGCCTATCATTCGGAGAGATGTATCTTGAGACATGTACCTGTCTTCAAAATGACTCTCCACATTAAGTTTAGCAAATTTAGTTTATATCACTTTAACTTTTACGCATCGTGGAAAGTACCATACACATCAATGACTGTTCTAGAGCCTTTTAAGCCTAATAACTTCACCCGTTAGGCACACAGAAACAATTTATCTATCACTTTCCAAAGGTTGGATCAATTTCCATTTGAAAAATTTTAGAGCTTCTAAAAAGCTATTAACTGAATAGTAATATCACTTCCCAAAGAGTTAAGTAAAACACACGTGTTAAGCATTCAGTCACCCCGGTCACTTTAAGCTTTCAGGTTAATGGCTATCCATTGTAACCACACGTGGTTAACCGGACCAAACATGCATGAAAACACATGTCCTTCCAACTCAGAGTTACCGACATAATTTTAAGTGAGAGAACACGAAACACAAACAACATATCATAATCGCCCCGGGTGCTTTCAGTCATCAGGTAAATGGCTATCCTGTGAAACTACAGATAGAACACCGGACCAACCATATACAAGTATTTGTCCTTAAAACTTGAGCAACCGACATAATTTTAAGCAAAAATGAATGTTAATAAAAAAAAAATTATTTATTTATTTTTTTTAATTAAAAGCAACGCACACACACTATTTTTGTCCTTTTGATTTTTAAATAAAAGCAACGCGCACACACTATTTTTGTTTTTTTTATTTTTAAATAAAAGCAACGCACACACACTATTTTTGTCTTTTTGATTTTTCTCCCCCCTAAATTTGTGCAAAAATTAAACAAAACAAGTACAAATTTACTCCCAAAAAGACTCAATCCTCGAAACGTAGCATTTTAAGAAAATTCACAAGCACGTTAAATTTTGTTGTTCCAACCAGTTTTGTAAATAGGTCCGCCACATTATTATCTGTGTGGACCTGTTCAAGATGAATCAGTTTTCGATTGAAACAGTCATGAATAAAATGAATTTTAATATCGATGTGCTTGGTTTTAGAATGTTGGACTGGGTTTTTCACAATAGCGATGGTTGCATCATTATCACAGAAAATAGGAGTGTCAATAAATTCCAAACCGTAATCAAGCAACTGATTTTGCATCCAGATAACCTGAGAGCAGCAAGCGGACGCAGCAACATACTCTGCTTCGGCTGTCGAAGTAGACATTGTTTGTTGTTTCTTACACTGCCATGAAATGAGCCTATCTCCGAGAAACTGGCAGCCAGCTGACGTGGATTTTCTATCAATGTCATCTCCACCATAATTGCTATCAGCAAAAGCATAAAGATCAAATTCTGATTATTTGGGATACCAAAGACCCAACTTTGGTTGTCCCTTCAGATATCTAAAAATACGTTTAACAGCAATTAAATGAGAGAGTTTAGGATTAGCCTGGAAGTGAGCACACTGGTAAACAGCAAACATTATGTCCAGACGGCTGGCTGTGAGGTACATCAGAGACCCGATCATCGATCGATAGTATGTCTGATCTACGGGACTCCCTTCAGGATCAGATGACAAAAGCGATCTTTCAGCCATTGGAGTATTAGCACTCTTGGAATCTTGAAGCACAAACTTAGCCAACATATCTTCAACGTACTTTCCTTGATGTAACAGAATTCCCGTTGAACTTTGTCGAACCTGTAACCCCAGAAATGTTGTCATTTCACCCAACGAGCTCATCTCAAATCTTTTCTTCATAACGCCTTCAAATTCTTTGCACAAGTCAGCACTGGTGGAACCGAAGATGATGTCATCAACATAAATCTGGACCAGAATCAAATCCTTTCCGACAGTTTTCCAGAACAAAGTTTGATCAATCGTTCCCCGCTTGTAGCCGTGGTCAAGTAGGTGCACGGTCAGTGTAGCATACCACACCCGTGGGGCCTGATGTAGCCCGTACAGAGCCTTTTCTAACTTGTAAACATGATTTGGCTTCTTAGAGTCAATGAAACCCGGTGGCTGATCGACATAAATTTCTTCTTTGATCTCACCATACAAAAACGCTGTTTTAACATCCATATGATGTGAAACCCATGTATCATGCATATGCCAGAAAAATTCTAATTGCCTCAAGTCTAGCTACTGGAGCATAGACTTCTGTGTAATCTAACCCTTCAACCTGACGAAACCCGCGAACTACCAGTCGTGCCTTATTACGAACAATAACCCCGGTGTCATCTTGCTTGTTCCTAAAAACCCATCTTGTATCAAGAGCTTTCTTTCCTTCCGGCAATTTAACCAATCTCCATACCTTCAACTTCTCAAACTGATTCAGTTCTTCATTCATAGCATCAACCCAACTAGGTTCTTGAAGGGCCATCTCAACATTCTTTGGTTCGATTTGAGATATGAAACAAGAGAACATGCAAACTGTTTATGTGCCCGGTCTGACTTCTGGTGTACACACCCGCTTCAATGGGTCCTATGATGTTCTCAATCGGGTGATTCTTTTGAATTCTTGAAGGAATTGAATGATCATAAACATCATAGTTAGGTTGAAGATTTGTTACATTCTCCCCGAAGTCAGTAAGGGGATTTTTCCATCCCGACGTTGCTGTACTGTGAGAGTACGAGGTGCCGGCAACGTATTCATCTGGAATGTTATCCGGAAACAGAGTGCTTCTGAATATCTAACAAACGGAACTCTCCCCCTCAACGTTTGCAGTATCTTCATACATAATTTGTGAGCAATCAGTCTCTGAAGGTTGATTATGCTGTTTTTCAGTTGAAGTCGAAACACTGGGAGAGTCAACATTGGTCAGCTCGGTAGCTTCATCACCTAGTAACGGGGAAATATGAGACAATGATTGAGAATTTTCTTGTGTTACTCCCACGGTGGGATCACCTGGAGAGTCTGTGCTGATGACTGGAAATACTTTGAAAGGCTTGAAGAATTCATTGTAGTCGAATAACCAATCAGGACCAACACGGGCGTCAGTCTCATTTTCTTCTAACCAACGAACTTCATAAGACTCTATAATCTTTTTGGTGAACTTGTTGTAAACCCTGTAGGCTGTATTACCGGCATATCCAACGAAATAACACTCATCTGTTGCGGCCCCAAACTTTGGAGTGGTTTCTAGATTTAGCAACGTGCACGGACACCCGAAAGCTCTGAAATGTGCGACAGTGGGTTGATGACCATAAACAATCTCATACGGAGCCTTCATCTTTGACTTGTTGATTATCACCCGGTTCTGAACATAACAAGCCGTATTAATGGCTTCAGCCCAGAAAAATAGCTGCTTCGATTAGAGTTCTGTTTCTTCTTTCAGCGACACCATTTTGTTGAGGCGTCCGCGGAGCACTGTGCTGACGAAGCACCCCCTTTTCTGAGTAGAAATGATTCAGAACTGCATTCTTGAATTTTGTTCCATTATCACAACGGATTCCTTTCAGCTTAAGGTTCAGTTGATTTTCCATTAACACCACAAACTTCTTGATCAGATCTGCAGTTTCACTCTTATTTGACAAGAAAATTACCCATGTAAAACGTGAGTAGTCATCAGTAACAATGAGACAATAAGAGCTACGAGATAAACTTAAAACATGAACTGGCCCAAAAAGATCCATATGAAGTAATTGAAAAACAGATGAGATGGTATTAATTAACTTAGGCTTATGAGATTTTCTATGATGTTTTCCCAAAGCACAAGCAACACATTTTTCAACAGTCATAAAATCCTTGATTGGTAAGCCACGCACCAAATTGTTTTTAGCAAGACGATTTAGATTTTTTATATTAGCATGACCAAGCCGACGATGCCAAAGCATCGCATTATGTTCTGACACTTTTGAAAACAAGCAGGTTATTTCGTCAGGAACATTTTTGTTCATTCCGATCACATAAGCATTCTATTTTCGTTGTGATTGAACAAGAATCCACTCTTCTGGTATAATTATACCAGGTTTCAGAATTAAGCACTCCTTTTTAGTAAAATGAGTGGAAAAATCTTTGTCACAAATTTGTGACACGCTTAAAAGACTATGCTTCAATTCTGGAACAAAATTAACATTTTCAAACTTCAACACACCGTTACTTACAGTACCCTTTTAAGTGATCTTTCCTTTTTCTCCTCCCGCAAAGGACACATACCCACCATTAAATGTTTGAATGTGGTGCAGCTGAGTGATGTCTCCTGTCATGTGCCTGTAACAGCCACTATCAACATACCAAGGTCTAATGATATTCCTCCATAGTTGTCCCTGCATGAAACGCGAGATTAGTTAGATTTTGGTACCCAGTCCATACTTACACTGGGTGACCTTGACTCGTCAACTTTTGTTACAGACTGCCATGTCATATCCTTTTGATCATCAAAAATTGAATGATTAGATGCTTTCGCCGGAGATTTAGGCAACCATTTATGTCTGGAAGATTTGGAATTATAAGTACGAATGGTTGTCATGATCTCCGGTGCCTTAGACGTAGAATTATTAGATGAAACCATTTTCTTCTCCTGTTTAGGTCTAGTGTTAGTGTTTATATGTGATTTTGAACTTGAAACGCCTTTACTAACCCTTCCTTTGATCATGTTGGGTTTGGTCTGATGAGGACTAAACCTGCCAGATTTGTTTCGATTCCAATCATCGTCAAAGGAACTAGCCGAATAATGTCTAAACCCTTGCCTATATGCATCATGAGGCACATTTGATATATTCCTTTGATAAAATCCATAGTATGGAATGTACGGACGATGTGGACAATTTCTGGCAATATGACCAGGAGTGCCAGAGTTAAAACATGTCTGACGTTTTATGAAAATTTCACTCTTGGGAGCTCCTTGTCTGGACTGGTTGTGTGGACCAGTCTGTTTAGATTTGTGAGAATTCACATTTTGCCTTTTGAACGTATCACCTTGTTTGTCATTGGAGCATCCCTCCTTGACAAACTTAGGTGCAACATATTTTTCCGATGTTTTTGAATTTTTTGAAATTTTGTTTTTATTAGAAATCACATTATTAGAATTTAAAGTTTCAACCGAATCAATCATACAAGTATCCTTGCTCTTTAAAACAGAGCCCACACAAACAGTCGGAATAACATAATTCAAAACAGGAAGTTCTAAAGAAACATTAGAAATAAAATTATTATCAAAATCAAAACAAGGGTCGTCATCCTCATCAGTCCACTCATTCACAATTAATTTTTCTGCACCTGAAGTAGACACGTTAGAATCGTTCATACTTGAATTAGATGAACCGACATTAGTAGAACCAGTCCCCTCACCTTTATCTTGTTTACCGTACTTCAAATTCTTTATCTTTTCTTCCTGTTCTTTGGTAACAGGAGTAGGAACATAGTTGTGGTTGTATGGTGGGGGAATTTGACTGAATCCTATCCCCTCACCTTCATTTTCTTTCCACCAAAGCTGGTTCTCAATCATTGAGTTAACAACTTTACTGGACCCATCGAATTTCTTAAAATCAAGTTCAGCCTTTTCAAACTTGCTAGTCAAATTTAAAATTTCAGATTTGTCGGCTTCCAGTTTAGCAGTCAACTCAGCGATTTCTTGTTTAGCATCAAGATAGTGACAGCTTTTAATACTAAAATCAGACTTAAGTTTCTTAATGTCTTTGTTGAGAGATTCAATTTTATCTAAAAAACCTTTTTCATTTTTCTTAAGTTTAAAACTCTCTGATTTTATTCTTTCCATATCTCTAATTAAACTGTCATTATGAAGTTGATACATCTCAATTTTCTCACCACAATTCAAAGAACATGGTTGAAAACGTACCTCAGATGAATCCGGAGAAGTGAACGCCATGTATACAAACTGGAGCTCCTTGACCTTCTCCTCAGCAGTGTTGTCCTCTTCAGATTCCTCAACTGTTGCAAAATTAGTAGTTTGATTTCCAATGCTCAGCGCAGCCATCTGACCTTCCCATGAGAATGTTTAAGCAACCATACCTCTTTCCCCATTACCTGAACTACCTCCAGCTTCACCCCAAGTATTCCCAACTGGAACCAAAGCCCTTTCCGTATTCCCGTCCTTAGCTGGATTAGTACATTCACGAGCAAAGTGACCCGACTCATGACAATTGTAGCACCTGAGAGTTTCCTTGTTAAAACCCACCTTTTGATTATTTGGCATGTTCCAGTTATTTATACCCGTCCTCTTTGTAAACTTCTTTGCACGAAAAACTGCCATGGCAATTCGCCACGAGATGTCCATTTCTTCAACATCATCGGGATGAATTTGATCTAGTTCAGCAGCAACCACCGGTTGGACCAAGTCTCCGGCCAGAAAAGCGTGGTAGCAATTCAAAAAACCCGCCATTAGAGAAATATTTTCTTGAGTTTCTTTAGGTATAGTAGGAATCTGGCTGGGGTTTACACTGGGGTGGTTTTGCCAGAATCAATGACTAACTGACCAGATTTGGTAAAGAATATTGGAGCTGGATTAGGTGAATTTGATGACGATGATTGACCGAGGGTGGACGAGAACATCTGAAAGTTTCCCGGTGGTGGTAGTTGAGAGGGCTTAAATAGTGAGAAACTATCTTGAGACATGAGGGCACTGTTAGAAGTAACGTTATATCCAGCAGCGCTATAAGAGCTAGCCTGATTTATTGTCCGCTGTTTATCATCCATATCGCAGGCCTTAATAGTTGCAATCATCTCAGTCATACTCATTCTGTTAAGGTCTTTTGTCTTTTTAATGACTGCAACATGCATGTCCCAATTCTTTGGCAGAGAGTTTACCAACTTGTTGTTAATCTCTGAGGTTTGTAGAAAAATTCCAGTAGTTCTCATTTCAGTTACAAGGGATATAAACCTATAAAGCTGAGATTCCAGTGTTTCTCCCAGAACGGGATTAAACATATTAAACTTCTAACGCAACGGATCTTGACGACTTCTTTTCATATCCTCATTTCCCTCATAAACTTCTATCAGCGCGGCCCACAACTCTTTAGCCGACCGGAGTTCTCTAAACTGAAGTGCAATCTCGGGTGTGAGTGCCATAGTTAGAGTTGAAAGAGCTTTCTCATCTTCTTCGACCTTTTCAAAGTCAGCATCATCATATTGAGCAACTGGCTTTATAAGGACCTCAGTTGATCCATCCCTTTGGTAGGTGATTATTTGAGGTCCTCTCACGATGCTTTTCCAAATTTTTGAGTCTTTCATCTTGGCATAGTGTTCAAAACGAAATTTCCATTCATTGAACCCTTCAGGGGATAATAAACGAGTACACGTGTGGCAGTACCCATGATTGAATCAAGTTCTTGGAGAAGTGACGAGTTGGTTGAGTTGCTACCATTGGTTAACTAGGCCATTTCAAAAACTGTTACTGATTTATTTTAGGTCCAATTAAAATATAAGTCCAATAAGACAATCCCAAACCAACAGACTGGGCAGAGAACAAAGATATTTGAGCCGAGAACTAAGGTGAGAACTAAGGATGACCGAGAACACAAGGCTGGCCAAAATATTTGACCGAAAGCTACTCTGGTTGACCAAACTTTTGACCGAAAACTCCCCTTGACCGAGAACTCAAAATGTTGACAATTCGTTGACCGAGAACTACCCTTGTTGACCAAATAAATTGACCGAGAATTGACAATGGCCGAGAACACAGAGAGGCCAAGAACGAACAGATGCCGAGAACAGTCTTCAGCCAAGAACTGATTAATATCAGAAGCTATAGTGGCCGAAAACCAAAGAAAGTCTTCAACAAACTTGTAACAAATTTCCAAAAATTTGGGATTCGATCTTAATTTCAAATCAAAGTCAATCTTAGCAAAAATAAACCAGTCTTCTTCTCCGATCAGTTTCTCGTCGGAAAAAGTATTATACCCTTGTAGTTCCGAATCGTTGATATCACAATAACGAGACTGAAAAGGTCTAAGACTCTGATACCAATTGTAAGTCCCGAATCTGGATCACTACAATATGATATCAACCAAACGAATATTGGTGTGGAATACCAATATTCGATGACTCAAGAACACAAGCAAAACAAGTAAATGACACGGGATTTGCTTCAAAACACACATATATTATTGAATACGTCGGGTGCTTAAGCACTTACAATACTTCAACATAAACTCGGAATCAACAACCTTTACCCTATACATGACTAGAATATATATAGACAAGGTAAACAGTACGCCAGCCCAAACACCAAAAGCCCACCGAGAACACCTAAGTGTTCTCGGTTTACATATGCATCCAAACACCCAAGCCCAAATAACTATAACTGAATGCAAACAAGCTCAAACCACAAAAATAGGCCCAACAATGTGATTCTGGCTAATGTTGACCACCTTTGAACAATTTTTAGTAACTAGGCGAAGGTAAAGAAACTCCCCTCGGCACCATACCTTGTAGCGAGTACTCGGAGAGTACTCGGCCTTGTAGACCTACTTTTACAACATTAATAAATATAACAAACATAGTTAGTTAGTTTAGGATCCTGCCTCTAGCTAGGAATCCTAGCAGCCAGGGTAATGGTTAAGATCATGTTAGGGATCAAATGACCCCTGACAGATATCTACCTATACTAATAAACAAAAACAATGAGAATGTTGTGTCATAACCACATTTAATCATATTTTTTAATGTTCCTCATATTTTCTAATCTCCACTCTCCTTAGTCTATGCTATCCATGGGTCATGAATTTAATTGGCATGGCCCAGTAGTTGTAACCCACATAAAAAATGGATTTAATGTAATTTAAATTACACTAACTTTTACTAACCCATTATATCAAATTTTACTATTAGATAAAGAAAGTTTAACCATGATTTTTTTAAAAAAACATATAAACTCTTGAATATCTTTAATAAGTTTAAAATCAAATATTGAATGATTAAATTAGTTAAATAATGATTTATGAACCATTATCATATAATAATTACTGACATATGTTTAAATAGATATTTAATTATGTATGTATTTCAAATTTCGTTGAATAAATACAATATTTCTAAGAAAAAATTCCCAAAATGTCTCATTTTTAAAGAGAAATTCTAAATATGTCTCTTAAAAATTCAAACTCTTCCTTTATCCCTATACTAACTCGTCTTCGGCTCTATGTTAGAAAATCGAGATGACATGTTTCTTAATTTGCCTCATCCTCCACCATATTAGTTCATAATCTGTCGCCTCCCCCACCATGTTAGCTTAAAATCCATCGTCTCCCCTTCTTGTTAGCTCAAAACTTGCATTCTTCCCACTTTGTTAGCTAAATAAAAATTATTTCTTATCTTTACTAAAAACATGGATCTAAAAATTAATTAAAAAATATTTGAATAATTTAATTTTTATTGGTTTTTAAGTTCTTGTATATTGGATTTTGGATAATAATATGATTTAGAAGACTCATGCATAACATTAAATTATTTTACGTGTATCTTTTTTAGATATATTTTTTTAAATAACAAGATTTATTATATTTTTTTTTTTTGCTAACACAGTGGGAATGCGACGAATTTTAATCTAGCATGGAGGAGAGACGATGAGTTTTGAGCTAACGTGGTGGGGAGGCGACGTGTTATAAGCTAATATAGAGGGAAGGCGGTGAGTTAAGAAACATGTCTTCTCGATTTCTAACGTAGATTCGAAGACGAGTTATAAATGGACAAATGGGGAATTTAAATTTTTAAGGACATATTTGGAATATCTCTCTAAAAATATGACATGTTGGGAATTTTCCCTACCTATTTTTAATCTTACAATTTGTAGAACACTATTTGGGGTTACACGATTATTTTCTTGGAAAGGAACCTGCTTATAGTCTATATTCCATAGTTTTCAAACAACATTGTTTGGCGTTATACGATTATTCATAAACCTAACAATTTTATTACACGCATCAATGTTGTCAAGGGATGATCCATGGACATCCATTATCATAAACTTTATGGCATTACTATTAAACCGATTTTGTTACACCTATCAATGTTGTCAAGGGATGATAACATATTTTTGGATAATTATGAATTCTTTAGTTAAACATTAAGATCTGAGTTTATTATGGTTATCAGTGATTGATTTGTGAATGTTGTTTTGAGCTTTTAAATACAACACTGAGATATTAAGTAACTGATGCATGTTTTTAAGGTGTAATTTGTGTTATGTTTGAATCAAATGTATCTCTTTTTGTGTATAAACCATTAGAGATGGTAAGATGAGTTTGTTACCACAAAACAGTTATAGAATATAAAGATTAGAGTTTTTCCCTAACATGTTACAAATGTGACTTTTCATGTTTAATCAGTTTATATGACTTTAAATGGGATATTATGGCATAAGGTTTTGTATATTATGTTTTGTAAAAGGATTTTGGATGTTCGTATAACATAAAAGGAATGAGTTTCCGGTGTATTTTATACTGAATGAGTCATTGAGACATGACCTGTAGAGGTCACAACTGGTTTGAGTAAAAATGAGTTTAAGTCAAAACAAGCTAATTAAAAAAAATATTTTAGACTAAATATAGGACTGACATGTGGCTAGGGCTGTCACTTCTACCCGAAACCCAACCCGAAAAAACAAGTACCCGAACCCGAATTAACCCAAGTCAAAAAACCCGTACCCGAGAAAAGAATAACCTGAACCCGAACCGAAGTAATTCGGATTGGTTCTCGGGTTTGATTTATAAGTTTCGGGTCAACCCGAATAAACTTTTGGTTTTGAAATTATATATAGTTTTAGGTATAATAGGATTACTCTTAGTCACTAACGTTATCAGAATCTGATCCTAATCGATTGTGATCATTACAACTATTATAGGTCGTTTGTTTATTTTATTTATGTTTTTCGTTTATTACTAATAGCAACCGTAATCGAATAACCAGATCGCGCCAGATTGAAGACGATTATAGTTTAAGTTAGTACTCTTCTATTGGATTGTTTTATCAAGTTATATTGGTATATTATTTGATTATTTGCTTACGACCAAAGAATAATATGTTATTTTAATTTTAGCGTTTAAGTTTTTTAAATTTGTTTTCTTTTTCTAGGATACTCGAAACCAGATTAACCCAACCCAAAAAAACCCGAACCTAAATTACTCGAACCCAAATTACCCAAACCCGAAAAAACCGTGAGAGATTAGGGTTGGGTTTTAGGTCAAGATTTAAAATTTTGAAACCCGATCAAAAAACCCGGAATCCGAAGAACACCTCTACATGTGGCAATCAATATTTTTCTTTATTAGTAAAGTAAGATAAGATTTAATTGTGCAAGCAAGAGTTAGATTTTTGGTATGGTATATAGATTTCGATTAGGAAATGATTGCACGGTAGGTATACTATTAAAATAAATGCTAAAAAGAAAATATTGATTTTTATAAATCGTAGCAATAAGTTTCATTAGAGTAATTTTGGGATTGGAGCGTCTAAAAGACCAAAAACACCAAGGGGGTGTTTGGTACAGAGAATGGAATTGTAGAGAAATGGAATAGAGAAATGGAATTGCAGAGAAAGGAAATTGGTCTGGAGAATGTGAATTGACTGTTCTGTTTGGTAGTACAGAGATTTCAGTAGAGAAATATAGCTGAGAATTATTTCTCTTGTTTGGTACATAGAAAATAAACAGAGATTATATCAACTTTATCATTAGCACAAGTATTTTTTTCATAACAAATATTTATTAAAAAATAAAAAACATATAAAAAGATGCATAAATTACAACCAAAATATGCATTGATCAAACCAATTCACATACAAAACATAGTTTTTAAGCAAAAAACATCAACCATAGTTAAAACCAATTCACATACAAAACATACTTCAACCATACACAACTATCCCATTGAACCATCGGTATACAACTCGACCATCTCAATTTTCTCTTCTATTGTCAACGCAATTGGTGATAGTTTTGTAGGCCTAGTCCCCATATAGGCCTTTGCCAGCTCAGCAGGTGAAGCCACATCATCTTCAAAGGCCTGTGATAATCCAATTACAGATGAATTTCAAAACTAAAATAAATAACCACAAGCAAAATAATACAACTTACTCTTGCAATGACAACAGGTGTAGAAATTGCGGCATCAAAGTTCACAGTCTCCCTCTCTACTACATGTTTGATCAATGTCCCACTTGTAAATGCATCAGTTTTCGAATGATATGATGAAAAGGGTATCTATTAACAACAAAGCAAAAGTAACTTTTGGGGGAAAAAATGTGATATGGAAAATAATAAACTTACATTTACAGCGGCTTCCTGAGACACATTCCTTGGGTCTTCATTAGTCCCTGATCACAGTAAAGCCTTAGTAAGGAACATAGAAAGAATTAAAAAACCATAAATATATTTTAAAAAACAGGTAGCAGCAAGGTAAAAATAAAAACTTGATTGGTTGTCCATAATAAATATAACTAACATTATAATTAAAATTTGTCTAATCTTATTGGCTGATACATACTTTATGATTCGTAGTAATACATAATTTAAAAACTTTTGCAATGTGAATGAAATTAATGTCAGCTTTTTGAACAATAACCCTGCTATGTTTCAGTTAAAATTTTAAGCAACAATGAAGTCCATATAACTTAGATTTTATATCCCCCAACGATGTTGTAACCTCTACTGTGGGTTATGAACTTATTGGCTTAGCCATTACCAAATCAATGGCAATGATATCAACATTTTATTTTTAGTCAACACAAGACAGTCACATTCATAAACAGTCATGTAAGCTAGATACTTAATTACAGGCTCTTAACAAAAGTGAAACAAAAAAAAAAGGTATTTCATGACGATAGTCAAGCATGGTTTGGCTAGAATACATACATAATTACAGATGCCTTTTCTTATAACCAAACTTACTGAAAACCTATATTTCTATGTCAACTTAATTTACCCGTCTGTCGCTTTTGACTTAATGGCAAGCTTACAAAGCTGAACATAATGAACACAAAAGACAACCAGACAATCATCATTTATGCTGTGAGATATAATACATAAGTGAAACAAAATCTACGCAATATGATGTATGATTGTATGGGACACATTCCATTATCACATCTACAGAAACCTACAAAGTACATACCCCTGGTGATTTTAAAGAACATTCACAAACATAACAACAAACTTAGTATTAACAGAAAAATTTTTCCCAATTCTCATCTATGAAACAAATCCCCTCTTAAATCTAACCAACTGAAGATTTCATCTAATAGCAGCTCCTCAACTATAGCAAAACTACGCCCACTCAAATCAAATCTAAACGTATACCCCTACAGTTAAAACAGCACTTTCTTTCTAAAACCAAAACAAACATAAGCCAATGTAAACATACAATAACAAAACAATCCACCATGATGATAGAATTACTATAAAGTGGCACCAAAAATATGCTCTTTTACAAGGTAACAAATACAGTCCGATGAACCCTAAGCATATCAACATAAACAACCAATAAACCATACAAGACCATATCTAATTCCAACAACAGTTGCACACAAAAATCAATTAACCAAATTCCTCCACATCTTAAGCAAATAAACATAATCAGCATTCAGCAATCAACATAAACAGCCACATCTAATCCAGCACAATCATACACAAAATCAATTAACTTAATTCCACATCCAAATTCAATTAACCCTAACCTAAATACCTAATCGAGAAAACCTTTTAACCTGTCAAACGTTGTGCAGGTTGAGAATTAAGCCGCTTACGAAACACGCCAAACAACCTATCAGCACCAGCGTATAACAGCCTAGACGCAGGGTCCACAAGCTTCGCTAATAGGCTAGAGTAATTATTATTATTGTTATTATTATTATTATTGTTTCTGATTGCGGTTGGAGGCCGATCGTACGGCGTGGCGTGAGAACTACGGCGGCTAGGTTTCTTCCGGAACTTGCCGCCGGCTCCGCCGCTCTGGTAGGTGCTTACGCCGTCGGCCATTGGAGCTGTGGACAGAGGATTTGCGTAGAGAGAGAGAAAGAGAAAGAGAGAGGTAGTGGGAAAATGGGAGAAATGAAACCTATAGAAATCCATTTCTCTGCTTTTGTTAGAGAAACAAAATCAGAGAAATGGAAATGGTTTATTTCCATTTCTCACCTCTTTCTTTCATAAACAAACAAGAGAATTCTTTCCAATTCCATTTCTCATCCCTCAATTCCCTCTACCAAACACCCCCCAAGTTCTTAATAAGCAAAAGCAAAAGACACCAACAAGCATAGTTGTAGAAGAAAAGAAAACACTCGGTTTCTTATGGATAAACTCGAGTAAAATCTAATCTAACCAAAACATTCTTCACAATTAGAGTCTTCACTCAGGATTCATACTCTTCAACAGAGAGTTTTTCTTGGTTCGTAATACCTAGATTCATATAAACAAATAAAAGAACAATAGGGTTGTCCAGATAGTTGTTATGATTCCGATTTTCACCACTTGTATTTCTCACCGCCACGGTATTCCTAGGTTCGATTTCGTAAGGTATGTGGAATCAACAATCTTTGTTTTATCGATTTAATATGTGTTCGTATGAGTGTCATTCATAATAACAAATACCCTGGATTAATTTCATTACCTATTCGCGGGTGTTCTATTGCATAGGTTATGTTATTTATCTTGCTTCCTTATCATCTTAATTTGTTCTTTTTATGTATCATATAAACACTAGATCCATTACTTTTCATCATTCCGATTAACCCTAAATTGATTTTATAACATGTATTTCGGAAGATTATATTATAGCAAATGTAAATAAATTATTATAGTGCAGTACCAATAAGATTTTTTTAGTAAACACATCAAGCATTTATATATATATATATATATATATATATATATATATATAAAGTTCTTAAATAATATCAACCCTCTATATATATATATATATATATATATATATATATATATTATTTCTGAAATTCATATACATGGTTTTTCTTTAATATCTCATTACATGGATGGTTCTTTTTATTTGTTTTTTTTTCTCGAACAGGTCAATTTAGATTGTATTATATATATATATATATATATATATATATATATATATATATATATATAATCTCATATGGGTTAATTCAAGATGTGTTATTATCTCAAACGAGACCATTCGGTTTTTGTTTGATCTAAAACGATTTGGATTGTGTTACTTTTATCTCAAACATGTCAGTTAAAGTCGAGCGGGTCTATTCAGATTGTGTGTTATCTCAAATTGTTCAAATCATATTATATATTATTCAAACCGACCAATTCATATTATGTTAAATCTATTATAAAGTTGCAGCTTTATGCGGGTGAGAATCGGGTAATCTCGATTTCTTTAAAGATTCTATCAGACGGGCCGATTATTGGTTAGAATCGAGCTGCAACTTCGTGAACTCATTTTCCGAAGAATGGTCTGAAACTCAAAATGGCAATAAGTCAAATAAGGGATCATGGTTTTTATGGTTTGCAAATAATGAATAATGGCAATAAGTTAGGATTCATTAAAAGACAGCACCAATCTCAGATAACTTAGGACGATAGACGGTAGACGAAAAGACAGGAGCATATTATGAAACAGGTCTCCAGTTACTCGAATATATTAAGGCATTGCAAAAGATCTTTGGAGATGCATATATGCCTAACGGCCCGAATAACTCGTAAGTTCAAGACTAAGATTGTATATTACGGTTTTACTTTTATATTTTGGCTTTCAAATTAACTATGCACCCTTCATCAAAGACACATGAACTTTGAATATTTACAGTAAAGTTTTTTCCTTTGAGATATTATGCCACATTATTTAACTACCACAATTGTACAAAAGCAGCCTCTCTATTCCTATGGGGTAGAGATAAGGCTGTCTACATCTTACCCTCCTCAGACCCTACCATAGCTTTGCTATTGGTGGGATATACTGAGTACGATGATGATGATGATGATGATGATGATGATGAATTGTACAAAAGCTCATTTGTTGCAGAAGTTACCTACATTAGATAGTTCATGTGATAAAGACACAACAAATCCAAATTAAGGCAAGAAATAAACCATTGTGTTTCATCGTCATTCTATTTTGTTGTACACATTCTGATTTTGCTCAGGTGAGTCGTGTATGAGTTGTTTCATCACTGTTTTGTTGCATCATATTATATATTTTTTTAAATCAAATTGATCTTTTGTTAAAATATTATTTAATATGATATTCAAAACTAATTAATCTTTCCAGTTGTTTAACTATTTTCAGCTACACTTGCAACAACAACATCAAACACATTAACTTATTTGCTGGAACCATTTTTTATTGAGTTCAACACCTGTTAATCATGTTTCTCTTTTTGGTGAAGGCTACTGCAACACGGAAAACCCATATATTTTTATGTGGGCAATGCGGACCAATTTTCGGTAACAATAGGCATTTTCATGGTTCAGGATGATAGAAAAATATATTCATTATGATAACCCGGTATTGATCTTTACTTTCTTTTATTTATGGTTTCACAATCTTTCTTTCTATAGCTTTAGTCAAATCATAATATTTAAGGAAGTAGTATTTTGATCAATGTTTTTTTTTCTTATATATATTTAAACCAAGATTGCAGGTGTTAAGGTTACTGAATGATCAATCCCCTATTCTAGAGGTGGCAAACTGGTGTGACGGGTGATGAGTCAAAACGGGCCATTTTCGTATGGGGTGAGTCGGGTTGACCTTCAACATTTTATATCAATATCTTATAGCTCATTTGTTAAGTGAAAATAATTTCACAAGTAGGGTTGCACTTTCCTCAATTCATATTTTTTTAATAGATGTATTCTAATTTTTCATTAATTTAACGAGTTTGTATACCCTGCTTGTTGAGGCGCGCATGTGTTTATACAGCAAGAGATTTAGCAAACACATATTCATGTTGTAGATAATGCACAGTTTCAGCAGTTTTCTAGTAGGGTTATGTTTATGCAGAAAATATGTATATGTAGATTTTGTTTTAAGCAGATTGTTACTGCAGATTTTATTACTGTAGTTTATATTTATATTTTGTTAGTGCATATTTAGTTTCAGATTTACCTTCAAAAATTGTATGAATTATAGATTTCATTTATATTGTGCATATGGCCATAAAATGTCATGGTTCATTATATAAACCGTGTATATCTAATCTGTTGAACATACATATTTTTTGCATTTCAATATTTATTAAACATCTTTATCTTTATTTATTTCTCATTCTGTCATTTATACAACCCGTGTATCACACAGGTAACTAACCTAGTCTCTATATATTGAAAAAGTAGGTACAGTTTTAATGTTTTACATTTCTAACATGTTTTGGTGGTTACGTTGTCGGCTATAGTTCTCTCCTTTTCAATAAAATTCGTCTTTAAAGAAACAAAAGAACTTACAAGATATAAAAAGTTCTATCACATTAAAAAGTTAACTTTTATTACCAATTTTGGATACATAGCCAATTCTTCACAGCATTTTTAATTAATGCTAAGATTTCCTTGATTGCATGAGTTTGATAAGAAATTAAAATGAGATTTTTGAAACGATTTATTGCTTGGTTGACACGCCAACATGTTTGTCGGCAACTTTTTTTAATGATCATCAAATAAAGCCCAACTATTCGAGTTAATCCAATAGTAAAAGAAAACCCCATATGTTAGTGGTCACGGACGGCGTTGAGTCGCCCAAGGTCATCATCTTCTGTTCTCAGGAAAACCCCCCGTTTAAAAACCTTGCTGCTGGTAAAACCCAGTTAAAATCGGATTTGAACTTCAGACCTTGCAATATCAAGACCAAATCTTCATTTACCATCCACGTATGTTATTAGAAATTTTGCTAATAAAATAATATGTTTTTTTAAACACATTAACACCATAAAAAATCAACTTATTATTTCCTTTCATACCAAAAAAACAAAAAAAGTCAATAGACCCAACGTTAATTTTTATGGCAAAGCAAAAAAAAAAAAAAAAAAAAAAAAAATTGTCACTAAGCTAATTTTGTGCCGAGAGAAAACAAGTAATGACTTCTTACCTTTTAACGGATGGTTTTTTTATGTTTTTTTATTTTTTATTATTGTTTCTTAACCATTAAGAGTTCACTCCGAAACTCCGATTCAAGTCTTAAATTTGACCGATGAGGTAAAGATGTTCGGATTCCTTTGGATTAAAAATAGAGCGAAAAAAGAGGATCTATCGTAGAAACATTGGTGTAGTTTTCGGGTTTAATTGATATATTGAGTGGGCTTGGACTCATGTGCGTGGCTTGGGTGTTTTATTTTGACGAATGTATTAGTTCTTCTAGTGTCTTGCTATTTAATTTAATATATTTTTTTGTTGATCGTTTATAAAAACCATTCTAATGTGTAAAAAATGGTGACATGGATAGCATTTCTTTTTACTACATACGATATAAATTTTCTATATAAAATGTCAATAACTGATAATATAACGTTCATCGTTACCCCAAAGAAAATAACACTGACCACATGGCATTCACTTAAAACTATAATAACCTATACATACACCAAATATATGTAATTAGTGTTTTAAACCTATGTGTAGTGGGCGAGAAGATAAGGGTGACAAAGAGGTGGAACATCGCATCTTGGGCTACAAACCGAGCTAAATGTTTGTGGGGGAGGGGGTGTTTTTGTCGCCGGTTTGTTGTTTTATTATTATTATAATAGTGAAAGGCCCCATTCTCGGTACCCTAATTTAGCGTCGGATTTACTCATAAACACATTTTTACGAATCAGAGTTTATTAAAAAACTTTCGTGGAATATAAAACATCAAACATTTATTACAAATCATTCAAATCTTGTTTTTAATCATAACATAAAACATCGTATCAAGACATCGTTTCTTCTGTCTTTTGGTGCCAGCCGTTCAATCCATGCCATGTGCCATACTCATGCTAGCTCTTTAAACCTATTTACCTGCGTGCATACTAAAAGTCAGCTACGTTGAGTGAGTTCTAGTTAATCAGGCAACATACAATACATCCTCATATATACATATATACATATCCGAAGATATATATTCATACTTGGCCTGAGCTTCATTCTTGGCACTATATAATTATCCGTGAGAGGGCGTTACATAATATCTATTAAAAAATCATTTACTATTATCCTTAGAAGTAACAACTTGTGTCATCCATAGAAGTATCGCTATATATTATCCACAGAAGGATCCATATACATTACCCATAGAAGGAACCCTATATATTTCCCATAAAAGGAACACTATATATTACCCATAGAAGGAACCCTATACATGATCCATAGAAGGAACCCTATATATTCCACATAGAAAAAACATATACTCAATTACATAATGTCCGTGTAAGGAACACTAATAAGGTCCACAGTCCTTATTTATGCTGTCACATTCCACGTCTAGGTCCAATAGAAATTAGAGGGATTTTTCATCCTAACTTCCTATGTCGGACATAGATCTCGCATAACGTACATACACCTGCTTACACGTACCACATACATACAATAATTACATCATAACATACGGACACACTAGGCGTCCTTCACATTAATATTCTAACGATCACCATCCCTGGCGATGCGCACAATATCTGAAGATCGTTCACAGCACCGACAAGCATTCATTCATAACTTCAATAACATCACATAAATCATATTTGACCATATATGGCATACACTTACCACTTAAGGTAAGTGTATTAACTATCACATCGAGTATGCACACTGCCTCGAAAACATAACAAGAACGTGTGGCTAGAAACTCACATGTAAACGATTCCTCTCAGAATTTACTGTTATGCCCTTCTTGAGCTGTCCACGGCTAACTCTGTATATATCTTAACAAGCATCATTTAACTACTAATCATATTATATTTCTACATCATTTCCCCATTTTAAACCTTACCTTTCCTTATTAATTAATTATTTATCTTTAGTTCATGTGTCATATAAGTCCATATTTATCGTTTACATACGTATACGCTGTTTATCTGTCGTTTATTCGGAAAATAAGTCCAACTGGCGTATAAGTCTACTAATGGCGTATAAGTTCCCTTGGCGTATAAGCTCCTTATGGGTGTGTAAGTCATCCAACGCGTAAGTCTACAACTATAAGTAATACATATACGTCTACATACCACTACGTGAAATATGACCTTCGGTCACACGAAAAGAGTGTGGCCGTAGGCCTTTAGCCACACACGTCTGGTTCAAGTCATGTGTGACCAAAAGTCGCGACATCGTAGGTATCATATTGTCAC
>NW_027498398.1:0-92264 GCF_021521415.1 Bidens hawaiensis | reverse complement strand
ACCTTTGGTGGTCACTTCCCCGGTCTCGGTCGGTGGAGTGTCGGGCCTCGTAAGGCAAGGCTTCATGGAGGACTTTCGTAGCCCTTGATATATATATATAATTATATAACTTGTTTGTACATATTAACCATGCTTAACTTCTGCTCATTTTAGTTTGTATATCATATTTATTAAGTTCTATGGTAATAGATTTGTAGAGACTAGCCTCGGTTTAACCGTAAATAGCTCTAAACCGTAAACCGATCTTTGTTTACTAGTTTTGCTAAATAGTTATATAAAACATGCTTTATGATAGATTTAAATTTCTAAAATCATTTTTATGATTTCCAAGGTTATGGGTTTGAAGAATCTAACCTCGGTCTTAACCCAAAACAAGATCCGAACACGGAAATTTGGTTTAAAGACTTTATTGTTAACTTTTTGGTTGTAAAACTTAAGTATCATCATTTATAAATTATTATACAAGTTATTTGATGTTTGGGCATGTAGTAACCATTCTTGATCTTATTCCGAGATGGACACCAACCAAACCGAACTAAACCGATTTTACTCGCTTAAGACACACAAGTGTGTTTCTAGCTATCAAGACATTTATTTTAATTATTTTCTTAAAGTACTTGGAATGTTGAATCCAACTTGATCTTATAACAAAGGTTGGACCGACAAAACCGAACACTCGCTTAACGAACGTTGTTAGTTCTAAAAACAATATGACTACATACATGATTAAGTCTTCTTAAATTTTATTTAGTTATCTCATAACATTCATTAGTTAGAAAGTCGACTTTGGGTTTGACAAATTACCAAGACCCGAACCAACAACACGAACACTCGTTAAAACCCATTTTAGTGTTTATTATAAAGGGACTTGCATTCTTGCATTTTAACCCACCTTATTACTTAACATAGGTTGAGTAAATTAAGGGCTGGATACTTTAACCGGTTTCGAGCAAACTTATATTTTTAAATGACTATTATTATAATTTCTTAAATATTTACATTTTAAACCTTAAACTTAAATTGTTTACAATTCTTATCATTTATTTTGTTTAAAGACTTCCAAGACAACAATTCTAATATAAGATTTCCTTTCATCTAGGCTTCGCTCGTTAAACCTCATCCTTCCGGTTACTCGTCTTTTATAGATCAAGTTTATTACTTGAATGTGAGTACTTTCATCCCTCGTTTTCCATCTTTTGTTTTGGGGGTGATATTGCATACTTATTCAAACTAAATGTTTATACTTGAGTCTTAAACCACAAACTTATTGTATACTTTACTTAAATAAATGCTCGATTTGGTGTTCTATGCTTGCATGCTAATGTGTTTACCGCTTTTGGTTGGTTGATTCATAAATCCGAAGCTATTTGGTATTCTCTTATGGCAAGATGTTGTTAATGATTCTTATTAACGATTTCATATAAATCCTAGGCTATTTGTTATTCTCTTATAGCAAGGTGTCGTTAATGTATTCCTATTAACGATTTCATTATCTAAATTGTTGTTATTATTTTTTGTTTTGTATACAAGTTGTGGAATTTCCTATTATATACTTATTGTTAAAAACTATGAAATTTCTCACCAACCTTTGCGTTGACAAATCCTATTTTATGCAACGTTACAGGTTTGACTTTAGGTTGACTCGAGGCTTGAAGAAAAAACGTTGTCAAGACTATTAGGATATTAGCAAAACGAATAATATATTATTTTCTATGTTTGAATTCGGTTATTGTATGAACAAATTATGTGACGTGTTATAATTTTATGAATTTAAATGAGTTGATTTAATATTGTCACTAGTGTCTTGTGTTTGGGCAATTTGTTGCACCCCAGCATGTTCCGCCGCCTTTGGTCGGGGTGTGACATATTGGTATCAGAGTCACAAGACTATAGGATGGATGGTTAGACGTAACGACCTAGTATAGTCTATGCTTTAGGTTCCTTATATATGTTGCTTGTGCGTGTTTACCCTACTCGATTGTTCATTACACTTATTTATTTATATACTCATTAATCTCATTAAATCATAAATATACACCTACTGTAACATCCCGAAATTTCCAAAATGATATTTATTATATTACTTAATAATAGAGGGAAAGATGACTCGGGTTCGGGAAATAAATAATAGAGTAGGAGTTGGTATGAGTCGGGTTAGTGTTAGATTATTTGAGATGGGTTAAATGAGAATGGGCCTTAGGTCCATGGGCTTTAAGGGATATAAATATCCCCTAAACCACCATAAAACCCTAAACCTCATCTCTTTCCATTCTAATCTCTACACATTCAAGAACACACACACCATAAACGAGCAGGATCCGAGAGAGAGTAAACGTTAGTTGGTGCTAGATCGTCGTGACGAACCAAAGCAACAAGACCAGCTCGTGTTCGTAAGTTTGACTCGTTCAAGGTACGTTTATGGTTAGAAATCGTTCGTATAGGTTCGGTTTTGATTTGAGAAATGGTAGATCTGAGTTTGTATGGTAAAAACGAATCCAACAAAGCTAAACTTACTGAAAATGGTTATGATTTGATGGGTTAATCGATTGATAAAAAGGACCCGTAACCTATATGCCTAAATCGCACCCTCTAAACATCGATGTTAGGTCGATTTGATAGTTGGGGTTTGTAGGCGCTGGTCAGACGATTCCATGGGTACCTAAATCGAGTTATTTGGTTAAGGAACGAAGGATTTAAGAGCGAACAGAACCTGCAGACGACAACTTCGCCTGCAAGCTAAGTTCGCCTAATGAACTTCGCCTGCAAGCTAAGTTCGCCTGATGAACTTCGCCTAAAGCTAAGTTCGCCTAAGGTTTAACTTCGCCTAAAGCTAAGTTCGCCTAAGGTTTAACTTCGCCTAAAGCTAAGTTCGCCTAAGGTTTAACTTCGCCTAAAGCTAAGTTCGCCTAAGGTTTAACTTCGCCTAAAGCTAAGTTCGCCTAAGGTTTAACTTCGCCTAAAGCTAAGTTCGCTTAAGGTTTAACTTCGCCTAAAGTTAAGTTCGCTAAGAAAATAAATTAAAAACCTAATGGAAAATGTGTTAAGACAGTTAATGTAAATAAAATTTTTCCAAGCTGACCTGGCAGCTCGACCCCAGCCAGGGGCTCTGCCCCTTGGACCCTGCTAAGGGCTGCCGCCCCTAGACCCCGCTGCCAGGGGCGCTGCCCCCGGACCCCCGTTCGTTGTGGGTAGTAGTTAAGACTGGAAAGATGATATGAGTAGTGATAGTTGTTCGATACGTGTACTTGTTATACAGTCAACCGTGCACAGCTGAAGAAAGGGATTACGATTAACGGTGAACGTAACCGTGTTCAGGTGAGTTTCTAGCCCCATTCCTTGTTATGTTTTCGGGGCTGTGTGCATACTCGATGTGTTGTTAATACATTTATCCTAAGTGATAAGTGTATGCCATATGTGATATATGTGATGGATATGAATGATTACTTGTCGGTACGCGAACGATCTTCGGATATTGCGCGTACTGTCAGGTTAAAAATAAAGATACGAATATTATATATCGAAGATGTATGAACATTACAAATGAATACTTGTCGGGGCGTGAACGATCTTCGGATATTGCACGTATCGACAAGGGGTATGGTTGTTAAATTAATGATGTAAAGAACGCCTAATGTGTTCTTATGCTATAATATAATTATTGTATATGTAAGTATGTGTATATAGGTACACGAATGGCATGTGAGTTCTACGTTCGACATAGTAAGTTAGGATGGCAAATCCCTCTAGCTTCTGTCGGACATAGACTCGGCTGGTGATGGCGTAGTTAAGGACTGCGAGCCTTATACGTGAAGTAGATGATATATGTAAACGTAGATAAGGACTGCGAACCTTATACGTAATGTAGATAGGCGTCAGCATAGGAAAGGACTGTGAACCTTATACGTACTGTATTTGTAGCATAGGGGAGGACTGCGAACCTCGTACGTGCTATGAATTAGGTTGCAACATAGGGAAGGACTGCGAACCTTGTACGTGTTGTGGATGTATTTCAGCATAGGAAAGGACTGTGAACCTTATACGTGCTGATTTTGTAGCGTAGGGGAGGACTGCGAACCTCGTACGTGCTATGAATTAGGTTGCAACATAGGGAAGGACTGTGAACCTTGTACGTGTTGTGGATGTACTATGGTATAGGGAAGGACCGCGATCCTTGTACGTACCATAAATGGTGAACATAGGTAAGGACTGCGAACCTTGTACGTGTTCACGACCTTGAGTACAGGTATAGACGGTGAACTATGAACGTACTCTCGGTAGACTGAGGTTAGTGATTGTAGATATGTATGTATGTATGGTAGCAAGTATGTATGTAGAACAGAAGGGTAACTAGTGAAGTATGGATATGTATCTACAGATATGTATGTATGTGTATGTATTGTATGGCGTTCGATTAACTAGAACTCACTCAGCGTAGCTGACTTTTAGTATGCACGCAGGTGAGCTGATTATAGAGTTAGCATGAGGATGACACACGGCATGGATTGAACGGCTGGCATCTGAAGAAAGAAGTAAAGATGTTTTAAATATAAAGTTTTGTGTTATGGTATCAAAGAAAAGATTTAATGTTTTGTAACAAATGATTGATGTTTTATATTCCGTGAAAAGTTTTAATAAACTCTGATTTGAAGAACTGTGTTTATGAGTAAATCCGACGCTAAAGTAGGGTCACCGGGTTCGGGGCCTTACACCTACACACACTCTCATAATAATCTAAGGTATCCTTACCTTATCGCAAAAACATTAGTTTTTTTTATGTTTTATGGATCACGAGCTTAACTTGGATCCCATTGTTTCAAATCTTCTTAAAGATTGTCTCATATGAGACGACCACTTTAAGTTGTCGAATGCGAGCGTTCTGGTCGCCATCGAAATTTTTGGTGTTGAAACAATAGAGCCATAGTGATACGTGAACAAGTGTTTTGACATCACGTTGTATCTCGATTTATTATTTTGTCATTATCGTTATTTGAGTCGAAAACATGAAAGACGCGGTGGTACGTGCACATGTTTAGACTCCAACATGGTGTTTTTTGTAAAAAGGTTTTTAGTGTCAAAATATCAAGTCATGGTGGTTCATTTTTCCGCCTTTAAATCTTAACACATTATTGACAAATTTTAAGGATTTAAACAATTTTTTCCTTTTATTTTGTCATATTAATTCTCATCACAAGTTCTCATTTATAAATGTTATTTTTTCATTGTGAATAATTCTTTTAGATCTTGTTTCACATGGTAAAGTTTTTACACAAATTTGCTCATTTTGATTTCACACCACGATTTTTGTTACAAAAATTCATTTATTTTGATCTCTTCAATGTAAGTCATTATATTCATTAAGACTATTTATAAACACACTCTCCATCATATAAATTTCATCATATTAAAAAAGTTTTATGATAAATTTTACCTTGAATTTTCAAGTAAATCCTCATTATATAAATTTTAAATTGTCTTTTAAGTCCTCATACAATATTTCATAAAATTTTATTTTTATAACTATCCCGTCTATTTTGAACTATCATTTCATAATATCGATTATTTAAATTTCTCACGACATTTTAATTACACTATATTATATAATACGCATGGTAGAATTTTCATTACCCAAATTTATTCTCGTAACAACTTTCATTATGCAATTTTTGGTTTATTAAAAATTTTTCACAAATAAAATTTGCATCATACGATTTTCTTCGTTTTAAATTTCTTATGATAGTTTTACCATGATTTTTCAAGAAATTCACAAACTAATAGCTTGAAATTGTCTTGAAATCCTCATGAAAAAACTTCATAGAAATTCTATTCTTTTTAAAGACAAAATAATCATTTATTTCGATTTCTCGATTCACAATGCCAGTCATTTTAACTTACCATGATATTTTCATTATACGATATTAGATAACGAACATGATAAAAATTTTCATTATGCAAATTTGTATTCCCAAAAACGACATTCATCATTCATATTGATACCTCATAACAAATTTTGACATTCAATTCACTTATTTTAATTTCCTCATAAGCAAAATTTTATTTTGCTTCCTCATGACAATCGGCTTTTATTTTTACAATAAATTTCAAAATGCAAATTTTATTGTCTTAGTTTTCCGTGATATTTTCCACTACTTAATTTTAAGCATTTCGAGAACGATTTACATTACCCTGGTTGGTTGTTTCAAATTTTCTTGTAAATTAACTACAACTTAAGTCAACCCGACGTATCATAACAACTCTAGTTTTAGTGGAAAATTTTTAGCAAAAAAAAATTGTTCTGATTTACAAGCTTGAATCTCAATATTTTATTTTATATATATTAACTTGAAATTTTAATTATCAAAAATTTCATGAATGTTTCAATCATTATGTATAAATTATGATATTTTCAATTTAAAACTTATTATTAATCAAATTTCCCTAAACGCAACCACAAGCTTCTAA
The DNA here is from genome assembly GCF_021521415.1 of Bidens hawaiensis. Classification (NCBI taxonomy): domain Eukaryota; kingdom Viridiplantae; phylum Streptophyta; class Magnoliopsida; order Asterales; family Asteraceae; genus Bidens; species Bidens hawaiensis. Next base: position 85,805 of record NW_027498398.1, on the reverse strand, counting down.
ACACTTGTATTCCATCTCGAACTACTACCTTAAACCTAACCATGATTACATTTCAAAAGTTTTCCCATGCACTCAAATCTTTCCTTAATGTGAACGAAACCTAACATACCAGAGTTATACCCTCACCAACTCAAACCCCATGCAAATCCCATATGTATAACACCAGCCCAACAAAAATCCCTAAATACCGACACTTTTAAGCCATGAAAACCTATCAAACATACTATCCTGATAATTCAAAGACACCGACAAACACACCCACAAATTCCTTGAACATATACAAACCAAAGTTTACCCAACTATGACTTAATCCTTCGACCCATGCTATGTCAAATCACAAACCATGTCGCCACACCGTTCCCATCCAACCATAGGGTTTAATATCAAAATAGTAACTCAAACACTCCTTGCAAAATACATGTATAAACCAAACCTCAACCTAAACTAGTCAAGGTTGACTTATCCAACTCATCAACTTAACCCGAACTTATATAAGCAAACCTCATCCAAATAGCCCAACCACTACTCACACAAGTCATCTAAGCATAACTTACTCAAACGACCTAAACGCAACAGACCCCATCAATCCAACTCGAGAAAACCCAATTTCTCAAGACACCCAAAACACACTCACTCTTCAAAAATTTCCAAACCATTCACCATTCGAAACCTAAAACCTCCCCATACACACGCAAGCTTCATTTTTCCCTTAAATTTTATATATATATTTACAACTAGTGCATTTATAACGACCTCATGTGCTTAAATATTTATTTTTATATTGTAAACTCTTTCAAGAATAACGATTTACGTATTACGCTCATATTTTATAAATCATCCTTGTAGAATATAAGATTGTCATGAAAACTATACTCACTCAAAATTCTATTATGAGGATTTGTTTTCAAATAATATCAAACAATTATACACGTGTTTTCAAGAATTATAAATATTGCCACCTAAGGTGATAATCCCATTATGACTTTATAAATACGAAGTTTCATTTTGAATGTTGAATTCGAGTTTTGTTCAATAACAAATTACAACTTTCATTATTTTGCATAAACTCAATGATCATGGCTTCACAAATCCTTTTTGGGACACCTTTCATAAATGCTTTGTACACTAGATATTGTAACATGAGTTTTGTTCGATAACGATTTATGCGAATTATTACTTCTTATTATCGCAAGCATCATTTCTTTCATGATTTATTATCATCACAACAGCTTTACGTATGCTAAATTCCTTTAACAATTTAACTTTCAAGGTTTTCATTTGATGGTGATTTAAATGTTTTCGTAGCTATGCGTTACCGCGATGCTTTGTTATTATATACGTTTTCTTGGAAACTATAGAACGGCTTTACTTGAGATTTCATTTTCACTTTTATTCTTATATTTTCAAAGGAGTATATGGTACGCGAATTACATATTTCCTCATTAATTCGAGTCTCTTTGTTATTACGATTTTTCTTTTAAATCAATGAAATGTTTCGATGGTAATTTTATGCACATGAGATTTCATTTTGTGTTTTGATTATTCATGACCGAATTCAAGTTATTCAATTGTTGGTGCATAATTCCAGTATTTCATTTATCTCGTGTTTATTTATGTCTGTAATCGTTACATTGTTCGTATTGTGTTGAACGTGTTAGTTTTCTTTAGTGTTTAGCGAACTTGGGGTAGCGAAGTTAGGATAACTTCGCCTAGCATGTTAGGCGACGTTGACATATTATATATAATCTAACTTCGGCTTATTTTGTAATTTTTTTTGGACGGATGTGTTTTGTGACCTGGGTGTTACGTGTTTTGGTGTCTTTGTTTATCAATATCGCCATATAACAAGTATTCCTTTATATTCGTGTGTTTACGTTTGATTTACGTGTTCATCGTGTTAGCACTCGTATCGTACACGTAGGGGATTCCGCACCCTCGTGTTCCGAGATACTCTTGTGTAGATCCGGCTGGGAACCTACAATTGGTATCGGAGCATTTTGCTCGTGATTGTGTGGTTCGTGATTATCACACGAGCGTTAAAATTGTTCCGTTAGACCATTCACGGAACTGTTTATGTTGAAACACCGCTCCTTTGTTAGTTTCTCTACAATACTCATCAATTGCACCTTCCTGTCACTCTCGCAACCTTCAAAATCATACGTATCAAACCTGCAAATCTAAGTCGTTCACTTGGCGAAGTTGTCGTTAAACGACACTAGGTTTTTAACGAAGATATAGGGTTTCAGCGAAGTTATAAGGTCAACGAAGTTGTAAGATCAGCGAAGTTGTAAGATCAGCGAAGTTATAAGGTCAGCGAAGTTGGGCCAAGGAGAAGTTAGTCAGTAGCGAAGTTGTGATAAGTTCGATGTTCACTGTTCACAGAATATCGTAATTGGACTCTAGGTTTCGCTTCATTCAAGTATGACTTCGATAAACATCACAGAACTGGTAAAGATGGAAGTTGAAGCTGGTAAAGCAACTAAGGCTCCAAAACTTCTGAAAGGAACTGATTTCGTTGCATGGAAAGATAGGTTTGAACAGTATATGAAATATCAAGATGCAAAAATGTGGGTCTGCATTCAAGATGGGTACATTCCACCGACTACTGAGTTTGAAGGTCGTGAGCAACTTAAGAAATAAAATAAGATGGAGGATGATGAAAAGAAAATGTAAGAAGCAAAAAGTAAAGCACTAGCAGCCATAACGATGGCACTACCTCAAGAGATCCTCCATACCTTCAAAAAGTACAAGACTGCTAAAGAGTTGTGGGAAGCACTAGAGAATCGCTATGAAGGAAATGTTGGAATTCGAAATTCAAAGTCAAAACTATTGAAAACTCAATTCTCAGTGTTCAAGTACCTTAAGAATGAGTCACTTGATGATATAATTACAAAATACTATCACCTAATGACTGAGTTGAACAACTACACCATCAAATACACGGAGGCAGAAATTGTAGAAAAACTACTGGATGCTCTACCACCCAAATGGGAAATATACAGAGTCTTGATAAGAGATGATATAGATTTTGAAACTTTTGAGTTGGAACGGTGGTCAATAAGTTACGTAATTATGAGCTAAATATGATAAGGAAAGAGACTCCTACTGATCAGGTTCAGGTTCCGGGAATGTATGGTGCAAACGGGTCTCCAAATTCAAGCTCTAAATCCGAAACGACTGCGTATTACTCAGGAGGTGAACCAAACTCTACTCAAGATGGTCATGTGGTGATGAATATGGATGGAGACATATGCTTTGTAGCGGGTGGAAGTATTTCGTCAAAAACTCAGTCCTCAGCTGGTAATTCCTCAGCCAGTGCATCTAGCAAGAATTACTCGCAGATGCCTATGAGTGTGAAATTAGCTGAACAAAAATTTGCTCTTTATGCCTCCTTCATTGCCTCTTATGAGAATTACATCAAGGAAAGATAGTAGATCCTGCAACCTTGGATGAGGATTATGATCAGATAGATGCTGATGACATGGAAGAAATGGATCTGCAATGGCAAATGGCAATGATTGTAAGAAGGGTGAAGAGGTTTATGAAGAAAACTGGTAGAAAGTTCGTTGGAGAGAGACCGGGGTTCGACAAGTCAAAGGTTCATTGCTACAACTGTCAACAAAATGGCCACTTTGCTAGAGAGTGTACAAATGAGAGAGTCGAACGAAGTCAGAAAAGGCCTACTCAACAGAATGGAAGTGTTATGGTGTCTCAACAGAACGGTGGGTATAACTGGAATATACAAGTTGAGGAGGTCATTGAGCAGGCAAACCTGGTAAATATTGAGACTAAAAGATGTGACAAAGAGTCAGTGGAGAATCAAGCATACATGGGAGAAGTGAATGATCAGCTATCAGAGGTATGTTCTGAAACTCACTGCGAGCAATGTGAAAAACGGTCTGATCAATTGACAGCTTTAACCGATCAGTTTGTTAGTTTGGATACTGAATTAAAAAAATTAATAGAAGAATATCACTATTCTAAAACTAAAGAAAATAGCTATTCGGTAAAAATAAAAGCTAGTGAAAAAGATATAAGAAGCCTTAAGGCCACCCTAGCTGAAAAATACAAGTAATTGATCTTAGCTATGAAGTAGAGGAAAAGACCAAACTGATAGCTGAAAAGGACAAACTGATAGCTGATTACCAAGTAAAAGTGGTGGAACTGAACAGGAAAATTGAGCAATTTAGAAATTCTTCTGTAGTTCTTGATCACATTCTTAGTATTCAACGTTCCCCAGACAACAAAGTGGGAATCAAATACACTGAAGTTCCACCACCTTTCAACAACAATCATACTTATAATCCTGTTAATCAGACATCTGTTTGTGTTGAAACTGGTCAGACAGTATCTGTTAAGGTTCATTCGAACACCACAGATGTTGATATGAATGAGACTGTTCAGACAAGCTCTAATGTCACAAGTCCTGATGTCACAAGTCCTGTTTCATCAAAGTCACACAAATCCTTTGAGTCCGTTGAGATGAATGATGAAGTTGTGTTACTCAAACGGGGGGAGGAATATGAGTTTGACAAAAAGAAATCGTTGTTAAACCCATTTGTTCCCCCATATGTGAGACAAACAAATAAGAACACAACCTCATATTCTAAAGCAACTTTTGATACAAACGTTCAAAGGAACACAAATAATTCGAACAACAGTTGTTTTAGATGCAACAGGATAGGAGAAGGAGAAAATCTAGAAATATGAAGGCAACTAAAATCGAGATTAAAATGAACTCTAAATCTGATGCTGGTAAAAATACTAACACAAACAATTTTAACTGTTGGAATAATCCAAGATTTTAAAGAAACCAGCCTCGTTTTTTCTCAACTAATTAGAAATCAAATAACTATGAATCAATTGGTGCGAGAAACTCAAGGATATATGGATGGCCTCATAATAAATGTTCTCGAAATTCTCCATTCAGATCAAACAAAAATTTTCTCAAAGGAACTTTGGACAACCAAGGAATTGGATGTCTGCTAATAGGTTTGATCAACCCAAGACCAAAAGGTCTTGGGTCCCCCGCTTCTAATTCTTCTCTTTAATTGTGCAGGAACAGTCGAGTAGGACTGTAAACAACATGTGGGTTGTAGATAGTGGCTGTTCCCGGAACATGACTGGTAACAAGAAATTGTTACGTGATTGGAAGACTGTTCAAGGAGGAAGGGTTAGTTTTGCAGGAGAAAGTGGAGGGAAAATTACTGGCATTGGTCCTGTTACTAATGGGAGAATCAAGTTGGAAAAAGTCAATTTTGTAGAAGAGTTAAAGCATAATCTTTTAAGTGTCTCTCATATTTGTGACAAAGAATATACCGTACATTTTACAAAAGATGAGGCACTCGTGCTTTATACTGGTTTCAAGATTCCTGAAACCTGGGTTGTGATGAAAGCTCCAAGAGAAAAGAACACATATGTAATGAACATGCGGTCAACCGATATGGCGACGGAAGAGTCGTGTCTTCTGTCAAAAGCAACAGAGTCTAAGTCAGAATTGTGGCACCGAAGAATGGGTCATATTCATCTTCGTAAGATGAACTACATTGTCAAGAATGGGGTGGTACTTGGGGTTCCATTGAAGAACTTCAACTTTGAAGACCAATGTTTGTCATGCAAGAAAGGAAAACAGCACAAGAAGCCACATCACTCCAAGAGGGTTAACTCAATTGTCAGCACTTTGGATTTGCTCCACATGGATCTTTCTGGTCCCATAAATGTCAAGAGCCTATGAGGAACATCATACTGCTTAGTTGTGACTGATGATTACTCACGTTACTCATGGGTCTACTTTTGAAGGCAAAAGATGAAACGGTTCAGTTGGTAATTAAATTGATTACCAAAGTGGAAAATATTGTTGGGAGAAAGTTAAGTTCATCAGATGTGATAATGGCATGGAATTCAAGAACTACCAAATGGAGATGTTTTTTTTTCAGAAAGGGATTGAACATCAGTTTAGCGCACCATACACTCTGCAACAAAATGGAGTAGCTGAAAGGAAGAACAGAACTCTAATCGAAGGCGCCAGGACTATGATGGCAGACGCTAAACTTCCCTTGGTGTTCTGGGCCCAGGCCGTTGCTACGGCCTGTTAGTTATATCCTTAATCGTGTTTTAACTGTTAAAAGATTAAATAAAACCTGTTATGAACTTATGCATGGTAGAAAGCCAAATCTGAAAAGTCTTGAACCTTTTGGGTCCCCATGTTCGATATTAAAGACTAACTCAAAATTTGGTGAGAAAGATAATGAAGGTATTTTGGTTGGCTACGTTGTTGGGACACCCAATAGAAGAGTCTTTAACTTATCGAATAGCAAGGTTGAGGTGGTCTGTAACACTGACATTACTAGTTACAAATCACCAAGGCCTAGCATGGGACCAGCAGTCAGCAGAGGCTTTCGACTATGATAAGCTATTCAAATCTTTTAATATGCCTTACTTGGATTTTGCAGACACTGATGAGAAAGTGGCACTCAGATGCTATTAGACGAAGAAGAGGCCATTGTGCAACGTCCCCAGTATAATGAAAATCAACCTATCACGTCAAGTGCAATTGAAACTCCAGCTGTCTCGAGTGAAGATGATTTCTTCAATCCATTTCATACTCAACACCACTCTGATGAACTATCTTCAAATCTTGAGAATGATATGGAAGTTGGTCCTGTAAAAACTACCAAAATCCACAAGAATCATCCGTTGGAGAATGTGATCTGTAATCCTTCTGACGGTGTGCGTACTAGAAGAAGTTTGGATGAAAACACATGTGTGTATGCAAGCATTAAAGACACTGGTATTATAAATGAATTCTTGTATGCATGTTTCATCAGTCAGATTGAACCAAAGAATTATCAAATGGCACTAAAGGATAGCTCGTGGGTAGAAGCCATGCAGGAAGAACTGGCACAGTTTGACAAAATGGAAGTATGGCAGTTAGTTGAAAAACCACAAGATGTGAATGCTATCGGTACGAAGTGGGTATTCAAATGCAAGAGAGATGAGAAAGGAGTAATCATTCGCAATAAGGCAAGATTAGTAGTCAAAGGGTTTAATCAACAAGAAGGAATCGACTACAACGAAGTGTTTGCTCCTATGGCAAGATTAGAGGCAATTCGACTGTTCCTGGAACTTGCGGCACACAAAGAGATGAAAGTGTTTCAGCTGGATGTTAAAAGTGTGTTTCTTAATGGAAAAGTCGATGAAGTGGTATATGTCGAACACCCTCCAGGTTTCCCTGACCCAAACTTTCCTGATCATGTGTACAAGCTCAGCAAAGCATTATATGGCCTACATCATGCACCACGAGCCTGGTACGCAACTATGTCAGATTACTTGCTAGAGAATGGGTTTGAGAGAAGGAAGATCGACAGTACTTTGTTTGTAAAGAGGAATGGGAGTGATTTTCTTCTCGTCCAGGTCTATGTGGACGACATTATCTTTGCTGCCTCAAGAGTTTCTATGTGTCAGGAGTTTGAAGCAGTCATGAAGAAAAGGTTTGAGATGAGCGCCATGGGTGAATTAACTTTCTTTTTGGGATTACATGTAGATCAGAAGAAGGATGGCATGTTCATTCATCAAACTAAGTATGTTCACGATGTGCTTAAGCGCTTTAAGATGGACGATAGTACACCGTTTGACACTCCAATCTACGTCAACCACAAACTTGGTGCTGATTCGGACAGTGATGAAGATGTGGATCCCACTCTGTATCGGGCAGTTATAGGTTCTTTAATGTATCTAACTGCTTCTAGACCTGACATTATGTTTGCAGTTTGTCTTTGTGCTCGTTTTTAGGCCAACCCCAAGGAATCACACATGAAGGGAGTGAAGAGGATCTTGCGGTACCTTAAAGGAAAGCCTAAGTTGGGTCTCTGGTACTCAAAAGGAGGAGAACTGGATCTTGTAGCATACACAGACTCTGACTATGGAGGATGCAATCAGAACAGGGGTCAACAACCGGTGGATGTCAGTTTCTTGGAGGAAGATTGGTTTCGTGGCAGTGCAAGAAGCAGACCTTTGTAGCCATATCCACCTGCGAAGCAGAATACATTGCAACATCAAACTGTTGCTCCTAGGTTTTATGGATACAACAACAAATGCGCGATTATGGTCTGAATTTCACTCAAACTCCTATTTGCATTGATAACACTGCTGCAATCTCAGTAACTAACAATCCCGTTAAACATAGTAAAACTAAATATATTGACATTCATCATCATTTCATACGGGATTGTGCTGAGAAGAAATTAATTATGCTTGAAAAGGTTGATTCACTGGATAATTTTGTCGATCTTTTTACAAAAGCGTTTGACCGATCCCGTTTTCAAAACCTTGTTGAGCTTAATGGGATGATCAATCCCGAGTAACCTTGTTTTCCATATGTTTTTATTTAAAAAAAACATCACTATCGCTGAAAACTATGTCGGTTGCTCAAGTTTGAAGGACATATTCCTGAATATGTTTGGTCCTTACATCTACGTGTAGACTATGAGGATAGCCATTAACCTAATAACCGAAAGCGACCGGGGCGGTTTATGATGAGTTTTTATTCCTTCGCTAAAATTATGTCGATCATACTGAGTTGAAGGGACACATATTCGTATGTGGTTGGTCCTGCTGATCCACTGGATCTTCAGGATAGCCGTTTACCTAAAGACTTTGAATTGATTGGGGCGTTTGAATATAACATTTTTTTTGGGGAAATGATATACTTTTTCAGTCTATAACTTCGCAAGAAGTTTCAAATTGATGTTACAAATGAAAATTGATCCAACCTTGGAAAGTGATAGGTAAACTGATTTTGTGTGCCTAACCGGTGAAGTAATTAGGCTTAAAAGACTTTAGAACAGTCATTGTATGTTATGGTAGCTTTCTATGTTGCGTAAAAGTAGAAGTGATACAAACTAAATCTACTCGATTTACTGTGGAGAGTCATTTTGAAATGTGCATGTCTCCACATATATCTCTCCGAATGATAGGTAGAAAAGTGATTACCCAGTCATACACGAGCCCGTGAGTGTGTTGATCCCCGCGAAGATAGTATTATGTTTCTGCAGTGATCCAGATTTGAGACTTGCAGTTGAAAAAAAAAACCTTATTATTATCGTTAAGCCTTACGAATATTATCTGTTTTCAAATGATAGGAAGAGGCATCGACTGACTATAAAGAATGCATATTCAAAGTATCAGAAAGATCGGAAAGACGAATCGGAAAGTCGACACGTGAATATTGATTGATCAGACATTACGGGTCGAAGTCAACTCGGGATGACCTGGGGAAAGCCAAATACGCCTTGAGAATAGATATGAGGCATCAAAATCTCTCATGTGACGTCCATCTAAATTTTGAGCTTAATTGAACTTAATCTGTATCACAGAAGCAATGAAAACCATACGAAGTTTTATACCTGCCTACAACCTGTTTCTCTATGTCATAATACCGCTGAATATGGATCTGTGTGACAGCCTCTTAATCAGTATGATTCCTGTTCGGATCTTTTCTAAAAAAATGTTGGGTTCTACAAGACTGAAATTTGATCCCGTTCTTTTAATATTTGTTATGAAGTTTGTTTTATGGTTTATCTTCTTTAAAATCTTGGTTACTCGTTATTGATCGATTTGTTAAAAATTAACTACACTATGGCGTAGTTGACTTTCAGGCAAACTTAAACCTATGACGAACTTAACTATAGGGCGAAGTTATTGAAGTTATTTTAACTTCGCCGCTGGGTTTTCTGATTCAGTATAAATGGCAACCATGGTCAAACTTTTGGTCAAACCTTGTTCATCTTAAACCCTAGGCGAACTTACCCTCTGAATCAATATCTTCTAAATCTGATTCTCGTCTGCTTTCAAGGTCATTTACGGTCTTTTGTTACATAATTAATATCATATGGGTGCTATCTATGTTCACAGTGTCGGGTTTTTAAACTGTTTTTCTTATGAAACCCTTCGACACCGATTATATTTGGGGGTGAGGCTGTTTTGGTGATGACCTGTTATTCATAACCTTAATCGCCTCCTTATCTACCTTCTTTTAGCCTCTGATCGTCCTAAGTTTTAATCAATAAAGTGTTTTGATTACTCTGTTATTGGAGCGAAGTTGGGCAGGGGCGAAGTTAAACCTAACTTCGCTCACATTGAGAACTTCGCTTCTGAAACCTATTTGTCCAATAATTCCAACTTAGCTTGGGTATTGTAACCCTGTTACACTCTGTGTTAGAACTCTTCACACCAAGCAAAGTTATGTGTCCAGCGAATTTAACAACTTCACTAAATCTTAACTTCACTACTGGTATAACAGCGAAGTTATGAACTGTTGCCTCAGATATCTAACTTAGCTTGTTTGTGTTGTTCAGGTATGGCTGCTGTGGCTGGTGTTGGTGGTACAGGTGGTGACAAAAATGACGGTGATAAGAGACAGTTCTTTCTGGGTCACAACATGTATGTTACTTTGGATCCGGATGGTCGAGGAGCTGATGACTTTCATGAGATGATCTTGTTTCTCATTCGCTCACGTATATTTCATGCCATTACAACTACTCTACCGAATATTGAAGACTTCTGGAGGACAGTCGAATATGACTGAGTTGAACCTCCAGTGATGCGTGCTACTGTGAATAATCAAGTGGTACAATTCTCGGCTAATCAGATCAGGGAAGCATTACAGTTTGGGGTTGAAACGACTCAGGACCCTACTGAGTTTTCAGCTACTTTCAGAAATGAAACGTTTCTTCGTATGGGGTATTCAGGTCCGTTGGATGATTCTCAAAGGCGAAAGGGGTTTTTGTTAGATCAGTGGCGGTTCTTGATGCACGTGATGATTGTGTGCATGTCTGGACGCAAGGCTGGTTCAGATGGCATGGGTGCGACGATGCAATGGCTGCATTGACTTACAACAAGCCTTATAGTTTCAGTCAGATGGTATTTTATGAGATCGATAGTCAGCGACGCGTAGTGGCACGGGAACGGTTTTTGATGTACCCAAGATTCATACAGATGATTCTCAATCATGTTGCTCCCAATCTGCCACAACGTCGTCCTATCTCTTATGTGGAGAGCATCAATAAGAGAATTTTTGCACAATGTCGGTCATCTAGTGCACGTAGCAAGCCTGAGCTACGTCCGAGGCATACTGCCTTATTTGGGTATCTTGTCAATCCGGCTTACGTGGCTCCACCAGAGGATGAATTTAATGATCGAGCACCTCAACAAGTTCATATTCCTCAACCACCTCCTGTGGTTCAACCACCACCGGTTATTCAAGAAATTCCTATTGTTAATCCTGTTGCAGCTCCGGTAGAACAAGTTGATCTTGAGGTTGCCTTTGGAGGGCAAGGTTTCTTTGATATGGATAGGGTTGATCCTGCTGAAATTCAAGCCTCGGCGGGTGATGTTACTGCTATGCATGCTTCTACAGTTGGTCTATCTGTGGGTCCGTCTATTGCTTCCGTGGAGGATTCGGAGGAAACTTTATCTGATTCTTCCACCGATGACGCTGTGGAAACACATCGTGTTCTTGTTGCTCAAGAAAGAATCCAAGGGAAACAAAAGAAGTATTCTGATGATAGTGAGTCAGATTATGAGGATGAGCTGTATCGCTTTGTACGTAGATCAAAGAGGGCCAGAGCTGGAGAAAGTTCAAGTGTTGTCCATTTTGCTCCACCATTGTTATCGGGTATGTCTATGTTACCTCCCTCTTCGTCAGATCAACTGCCAGTAACCTCGAGTGTACCAAAGATGGCCATGTCTAAACCATCTGGTATAGCTCCTTCTACAGTACAGATGTCTGCACCGGATATTGTTTCTTTGCCACCTCCTACTCTTACTCCATCAGAGGTGGTTGCTAGATTTGTTAAATCCACGCTGGTAGTGACTGCTGGGTTATCCGTCTCTTTGCCACCTACGGTTACTATTCAATCTACATCTGATATTCCAGCAAGCTTGGGAATTCCACCGCCTTATGATCAAGATATATCTCACATGCGGTTTGATTTTGATGCCACCCTGTCTGACTCTGAGAGGATTGCAGCACTTGAAAGAGTTGTTGCTGAGCAGTCGAGGATAAATCTCATTCAGACACAATCTATTCAACGGCTCATGGCTAAGAATCAGATTCAGTCATCCCTTCTGATCGAACACGGTAAACTCTTTGATGCTCTCAAACAGTTCTTAGCATCTCAGGGGGGGAGACTAGTTGCAAAGGTGATGAGCTGAGAACAAATAAGAGACAAGACAGAGACGATGATCCCAATGCATCGAAAGATGCAGATGGTGAGTTGCCAAGAACTGAACAAAATCTTGGGACTTCCACATCTCAGGGGGAGTCTGCTGGTCCTTCAGGCAGTGCAGGTGGTGAGACCGTGGTGGTTGGAGATGATGAGGATGAGTTGGGTAATGATACGGATGAGTTGGGTAATGATGCGGATGAGTTGGGTGATGATGTGCTGACGGCTAGTGAGATTGAGAAAATTGGTGAACAGATAGAGATTGACAGTGGGTTAGAGGAAGGTGAGATAATTAATGATAGTGTTGAGCATGATATTCCAAGTGTTGATCAAGAAAACGTAGTTCAAGATGAAAATGTGTCAGGAGATTCTGAATGGAAAGAGCAGCCAAGATGGAAAGAAGGCTGTGCTCAATGGTTCGTCAAGACAAAGAAGCCGGTGGTACCTGCAATGTTCAAGAAAAGTTACAAATTCAAGGTTATGCTGAATCGAAGAAAGGTGTTATTTGCTGGTTGTATGATGAACAGTTAAAATTGTTTGTGATTAAGCGATATGATGGGGTTCAGTATTTTAATAAGGCATTGAGATCGCTCAACACCTTTCCTGAGTGCGAGGTGAAATATTTGGCTCGGTTGAGATTGATAAATAGAAGTGGTGATGATTTTGCGAGATGGGTTGGGAAGATCGTGTGGAAGGAGAGCGTTAAGGAGAAAAAGTTTGAGCTTTTGAAGCCTCAGAAAGGAAAGCTACTTGAAGATAAGGAACGTGGTATGCGGGCTGATGGCAAGCCCTGGATGGTGATGAAGTATAAGCCAATTCGGTGTTTGAAAGAGGTTCCTATGAAGCTTATGCCCCAGGATGTGTTGAAGGATCTCAAGTGGTGGTTTGTTGATTGTCAAACTGCTGAAGCTGTGATGGAAGATGAAGATGAACAGGGGATCTTGAGAGTGTATGATCCAATGCACTTGGTTAATTTGACTCAAGCTGACTTGCAGGTACTCAATGACAAGAATATTTTTTATATACCTGCGTGGAAAGACGAAGCAAAGAAGTACCAGAGGGTGGTCTCTGTCTGTGTGATACAGGGAGTTCATGCTTGAAGACGGATGGTGCATACTTTTTGGATTATGGGACACGAGAAAGATGATAGAGATATGAAGCTACTGCCAAAGGGGAGTCTGTTGGTGCATAATGCCAGTAGTTCATTTATCTCGTGTTTATTTGTGTCTGTAATTGTTACATTGTTCGTATTGTGTTGAACGTGTTAGTTTGCTTTAGTGTTTATCAAACTTGGGGTAGCGAAGTTAGGACAACTTCGCCTAACATGCAGGTTATATATAATATGACAACTTCGCCTAACATGCTAGGCGAAGTTGTCCTAACTTCGCTACCCCAAGTTCGCTAAACACTAAAGCAAACTAACACGTTCAACACAATACGAACAATGTAACGATTACAGACACAAATAAACACGAGATAAATGAACTACTGGCATTATGCACCAACATCAACAACAATTTGTGTACTACTTTCAAGACCTCATCTTCGCTGAAAATTCCATTTACAATTTAAACGATATTTTCATGACTATGTTGTTCATCTTTGAGTATTAAGCCTTTCAAGCAAGACACGACTTTATGAATTTTCCACATCATTTCATTTAATCAATCAACGGCCTATGTGTGGTTGTCCGCAAGTTTTAGCGCTATTAGAAACCGCTACTATAATCATGATTATGTGAATGGTTTCACAACTGGAGCCGTGTTCACATTTTATCACATTTCATCGCTTGTTTTGTCAAGATTACCAAAAAAAAAAATTTATTGTGATTTTTTGTTTGATACATGCTTATGTCACCCCCATAGAACTCACCTAATTCTCGTGTTATCACATTTCACGCAATCATATCCGCAAATACTTATAACCTCAAGTTTGTTGCAAGTATGAAACTCATTGTATGATGTTGTTGTTAATGGTATCATTGACTATCCGAACCTCATGTACTCACTACTCACTATTTGGATTTTTTTTCTCATTTACACTTATCGGAGTCCTCATTATCGGGTTTCATTCATCAATTTTATTTAGTACCTCGATTTATAGAGTTTGACATTTATCTTGATAACTTTTGACTCCAAATCTCATTTCATATTGTTTACCCTAAATTTTATTTATTTATTTATATGATCGTCGTTACTTATTTAAACCGAATTATTATATCTTAGGATTTTTGTTGTTTCACTTAATTATCTCATTTTTCTTTCTTATTTAAAAGCCAACCTCAAAAATTTTTCAACCGCTAGTATTGGTTTGTCAATAATGGTAAGAATCCAACAGATTTTATGTACGTTTCTAATGTTTAAGATTTCAAGATAAATATGTCTTTCAAACCACACAATGGGACGAACCATGTGTACCATACGACGATCTAAATAATTATGGGTGCACACTTATTATCGAAATCCCCGTATGGAAGCCATAGTAAGTGCGGTTGTGTGTGATAACTCAGACCCGAGAATGATAGCGGAAAAACGGTAGAAATGTGAGTTATGATAAGGGCATGATGGATACGCCGCTGGTACATCCTATATATAAGTGCATTTATTATGTTTTCTCATTTGTGGCGTTTTTTTTTCGAATCATGCAAGGATTTGACGTTATTCTTTTGCTTAAATTTTTTCATACAATTGCTTAGCTAAAAGCAACATTCGTTAATAATTACCTTAATCCTTAAGTTTACTTTAATTTCGGGACAAATATTCCAAAAAGTTGGGGATACTATGACATTCGTCAATTTCGGGTCCTATTTGTATTCGTTTGTGTATTCGTTTATCATGTAAACCGACCCGATTTATATCCCTAACATTTCAAATGTATAAAATATTGAATTTTATGTTACTAAATCATTCCCTCTTTTTCAATTTGAAAAACCCCTTTTACGGATTCGAAAACGACTTTAAAACGCTCAAGTTACATCGAAAGCGAACTTTCGGGACGCAAAACGAACCACACAAGACAAGCTGGACCAGCCCACCCAACCTCGGACCACACCGCGCTGCGCGGCCAGGGTAGGGAAGCTGGTCGCGAGGCGCAAAGAGCATCAGATCAGTTTCATGTTTTGTTTGTTGTTTGTTCTTTACACCTATTATCCAAATCCAATTTTTACACATTAAACCTCTTGAATAACCCCTTAAATCTTATTCTATATATACAAGACCCTCTTCTCCATTAATCCCTGCTCACACTTCATCTTCTCTCTCAAATTCTTAAGATTTTAAGGTTGTCCTTCATGTTCTTGGCAGTTTGACTTTCAAAAGTCAAACTGACATTAGTCTTTCATTTTAATAAACTTGTTAGCTATTATTAATACTTGAAGATGGTTATACAACATATATATAATATACACCCCTTGTTAAATTTGGTGATCACTTCCCCGGTCTCGGTCGGTGGAGTGTTGGGACTCGTAAGGCAAGGCTTCATGGAGGACTTCCGTAGTCCTCGATATATATATAATTATATAACTTTTTTATACATATTAACCATGCTTAACTTCTGCTCATTTTAGTTTGTATATCATATTTATTAAGTTCTATGGTTATGGGTTTGCAGAGACTAGCCTCGGGTTAACCGTAAATAGCTCTAAACCGTAAACCAAACTTTGCTTACTAGTTTTGTTAAATAATTGTATAAACATGCTTTATGTTAGATTTAAGTTTCTAAAACCATTTTTTATGAGTTACATGGTTATGGGTTTGAAGAATCTAACCTCGGTCTTAACCCGAAACAAGATCCAAACTGAAAACCGAACTTTTATTTAAAGACTTTATTGTTAACTTTTTGGTGATAAAACTTAAGTATCATCATTTATAAATTATTATACAAGTTCTATGATGTTTGGGCATGTAATAACCATTCTTGATCTTATTCCGAGATGGAAACCAAACTAAACCGAACTAAACTGATTTTACTCGCTTAAGACACGCAAGTGTGTTTCTAGCTATCAAGACTTGTATATTTCTTTAAAAAAAATTTATAGACTGATTTTGATTATTTTCTTAAAGTACTTGGAATGTTAAATCTAACTTGATCTTATAACAAAGTTTGGACCGAGAAAACCGAACACTCTCTTAACGGACGTTGTTAGTTGTAAAACAATAGAACTACATACTTGGTTAAGTCTTCTTAATTTTATTGAGTTATCTCATAACATTCATTATTTTGGAAAACTGACTTTGGGTTTGACCAATTACCAAGACCCGAACCAACATAATGAACACTCGTTAAAACTCATTTTAGTGTCTATTATAAAGGGACTTGCATTCTTGCATTTTAACCCACCTTATTACTTAACATAGGTTGAGTAAATTAAGGGCTGGATACTTTAACCAAGTTTCGAGCAAACTTATATTTTTAAATGACTATTATTATAATTTCTTAAATATTTACATTTTAAACCTTAAACTTAAATTGTTTACAATTCTTATCATTTATTTTATTTAAAGACTTCCAAGACAACCTTTCTAATATAAGATTTCCTTTCATCTAGGCTTCGCTCGTTAAACCTCATTCTTCCGGTTACTCGTTTTTTATCGATCAAGTTTATTACTTGAATGTGAGCACTTTCATCCCCCGTTTTTCCATCTTTTGTTTTGGAGTGATATTGCATACTTATTCAAACTAAATGTTTTATACTTGAGTCTTAAACCACAAACTTTATTGTATACTTTACTTAAATGAATGCTAGATTTGGTGTTCTATGCTTACATGCTAATGTGTTTACCCCTTTTGGTTGGTTGATTCATAAGTTCGAAGCTATTTGGTATTCTCTTATAGCAGGTGTCGTTAATGTATTCTTAATAACGATTTCATATAAATCTGAAGCTATTTGGTATTCTCTTATAGAAAGTTGTCATTAATTTATTCTTATTAATGATTTCATATAAATCCTAGGCTATTTGGTATTCTCTTATAGCAAGGTGTCGTTAATGTATTCTTATTAACGATTTCATTATCTAAATTGTTGTTATTATTTATTGTTTTGTATACAAGTTGTGGAATTTCCTATTATATACTTATTGTTCAAAACTATGAAATTGCTAACCAAACTTTGCGTTGACAAATCCTATTTTATGCAACGTTATAGGTTTGACTTTAGGCTGACTCTAGGCTTACAGAAAAAACGTTGTCAAGGCTATTAGGATATTAGCAAAACGAACAATATATTATTTGCTACGTTTGAATTCGGTTATTGTATGAACTTGTTATGTGACGTGTTATGATTTTATGAATTTAAATGAGTTGATTTAATATTGTCACTTTAATAGTGTCTTGTGTTTTGGGCAATCCGTTACATCCCGACATGTTCCACCGCCTTTGGTCGGGGTGTGACATATACTATATGTACATTTAAACTGGTGTGTTAATCACTCAACATCTGTTGTTGACAAAATTCTATTTTATACGCATATGCAGGTTATCATAGGAATTTAATGCAGGTTGGTGAAAACTTAGTGAAGAATTTAAGTTAGAAAATAATTAATCAAGATCATTTGTGATATAAGTTGTATTGTTGTATGATTATGGATTATGTATTTTTATATTTGAAAACTTAATTTAATTAATAGATATTGTCATTTTAATAATGCATGATAGTAACCTTTGAAAAGCTATGAGCAATCAGCTCACGCCCCGGCATTTCCGCCATAGGTTGGGGTGTGACACACGGGCTCTAAAGCTTGTAAAGTAATAAAAAATAAAGGTAATTGAGGGTTTAGTTTACACAACCGGTTTCAAGTTCAGATGAGGGATATGACTAGGGTGTTTCACCTAATGGACTTGTATATGAAGAAGCATGTTGATATCTGAATCGAGACATTTCTTATGAACCAGCCGATTATGAACCAACCGATCTCATACTTACAACCAACGTGTGATGTGACTAGGGGTGTTATTATCACCCCATCTAATGAACTTTTGGTCCTTGATATGGTGTGCCAACATTCCCAATTTGAGAAGTGAGGGTTGCAGTTTCTTAAGGGATTCCCTCAATACTTTAATCGTCTAAGATGAGGTTTGTCCCACCATAGCAAACGACAAATGAACAACTTTAAAACCATGACACTCTGACTCCTCAGACCAATCAATACCTACAAACAACTCATAGATTTGTTTTAGAGTAAGTTTTAGGAGGTCACCATCATAGATTTCTACCCCTAAATCATTCTTAACCGTAAATTATCAAGCCTACTTTTCAATGTAGAATTAAGCGTTTAATCTTAAAATCAGGTGATTTGGTTTAGTTTGAATAGTTCAATATGTTTCAAATTCAAAAGAGGACTGCGTGCTTCCTTTAATCTCTTGAGTTAGTAATTTTGCCATCGATGCCTTCTCAACCACCATTAAACTCTTCAACGTGAACTAAGTCAAGTATTTTCGATGATATAACATTGACCATGGTTTCTAGGGTTTTATACCCCAAACCTTCAACCATATTTCTCAATTTAATTACAAACTGGCGTTACTTCCAATTATGTATTGATATTTTTTTTATAATATAAACAAAAACTAATTTTTATTTATGTAAACGATCCCATAACGATAGAGAGTCATGTAAACAGATAACGAGTTGTGCCGCAAACCTTTTGATATTTTAATGCAACAAATGCTTGAGCTCGTGACCATTTTTAAACCAAGAATTTTTTAATCTGTTTTAGCCAGCCCAATGTGGTAAACTCATCTTTTGTATAATGATATATGGATACTTTTTTATTTTTTAACTTTTCTATGATAAAATTGAGTTAGAAGTTATTATTGGGTATGTATGATATTACTAAGGTATAAAGGGCATACATAAATTCCAGCAATATCAATCATGGATCAGTTGCAGTCCTCAATGAAACCCTCTAATACATCTCGTATCTGAGAATCTGTAAAAATTAAGAACCCAAAGCTAGTAAAGAACGGGCTTCTGTATATAAACTCAATAACTTCTATATAAAAAGTATATAATAAAATGGTAATTGTGATAACAATAAACAAAACAAAATTATATTAGCAATAATTTAATTTAAATACTTAAACGAATCATGAAGTTATCCTACCATTTTTGGTTTTATGTATAAAGGTCTTTCTTCTTTAAATAATAATAATAATAATAATAATAATAATAATAATAATCTACCTATACTAATCTATATTATTTAATAAATAAAGCTTTTTAAATGCCACATGTCATCATTATATAGAACCTTACAAAATTTTTCCTCTTCTATCTCATATTAAATACATTTCTCCTTTTAATATTTCATTATCTATTTTTTAATAATTTCATCCTAATTTAATAGAATTAATACCATCATAAATATGTTAATTTGTTTAATATAAAATATATTGCATTAGTTATTAATATTAGATTTTTATAAGTAAACAATACGCAACGGGTGGGTTTCTTTAACGGGTTAAAGTATCAAACATTGTTTATGTCAAAACAGTTTAAGATTTGAATGAGTTTTGGTCCACGAGTTGGTTTAAAAAAGTAGTTATTTACAACTAAATTTTGATACAGAAAATAACAAGAAAATTTATGATTTCTGAATTTTCTAACATCTTTTTATTTCCAAAATTGCGTAATGTGTAATTTTTTTACCGTATAATATATCTTTATATATGTGATACATTTTTTTTGTATTTCACATTATGTTATTATTTAAAAAAAATATTTATTCTAACCCGTGTGCTACACGGGTAACTAACCTAGTAAAAAAAAATAATTCTGACACATGACATTATTAGATTAATTCTCACCATCAAATTCCCGTCAAAATCACTTCTATTCTATTAATGGAAAAGAAAAAAAATTTTGGTTCTAAATATAGTACTGATTATAAATTCAACATACCGCATTAATTGGTCAATTTCTATTGATTGAATTATTAATGCCATAAATTATATTCTAAACATACTTAATATAAAAGTATTATTTATAATAATTACGTGTCTAAATATATTTTGTTTAAAAATGAAATGTATATATATAAAAGAGTTTTTGTTTAAAGAGTACATTAACATTTAATTTTTTGAGACATGTTCATATTAAAGAAAACTATAATATTTTTTATTTTAACTCTTTTACAAATATTTAGTCTTAAAAGTCATAGACAAATTTTTTATTATTTATATTTATTATAGGACTACTGTGATAGTTGAACAATAGTGTGTTTATAAAGACAACCAGTATTTTAAAAACCGGTTCAAACCGGCCGGTTAAACCGGATTTTGCACAGCATGCCGGTATTTTGAGTCCGGTTAGCTAGAACTTCGTACCGGCGGTTTTTGTTTGAAATACCGGTTTTTACCGGCAAACCGGTTTTAAGTTCGAGAAATTTTTGATATTTACGGCCCATGTTTTGCAAAATTATTTTTAATCCAACAATTACATTCAGACGTGTAAACTTTATGACTATTTATTTATAATTGAGTGCTTTTGCATATTTTTTAATATGAATTAACTTTTGAATTATTTCTTATTATAGGAATCATTTAGTTTTGGGTTATTTTTTATTAAAGTTACATTTATAGAAAACTATAAGGTAAACTTTTTAACCGTTTGAACCTCCCGGTATAACCCGGTTCAACCGGTTGTACCATTTTTTAGTCCAATCCGGTACAAGTAAAATACCGGTTTTTAAAACATTGAGGACAACATGAAAGCTGTTCAAAAATATATGTTGTCTTTTTTGTCTATGGCTGGTTATGGAATGTATAACATTTTTGTGAAAGACTTTAGCTACGTCTTTCACATCGAAAAATCTCATTGTTTTAAATGTTGCCTCCAGTGACATTGCTTTATTATTGTATACCATTGGTAGAACAACCCATTTCGATTTAAAATTCAAATATATTTGATGATATAAAACGACTATATTTGTAATACATTTTTTTTACATAATATAAAGAAATTTAATTATTTTTTCTTTTATTTTTATTAAATTATTCATTGTAATTTATACATTAATTTATTCCGTATAATACACGGATTTCTAAAGCTAATAATAATGTGACTACTAACACGCCGGGTATAATAAGAATTAAGTTCATGACATAAAAAATGAAAACCAAAAAATTAAAGAGAATATATGAGTGATGTAAAAGATTGGAATTGTGCAACTAAAAGGGTTTGTATATAATATAAATGAATCCGTTTATGGGCCTCAAAGTCGTCGGGCCGTCGACCTTTCTGCCCTGCCCTATGGGCCGGGCCTGTCTCTTACGCAATGACCATTGGGATGGATAAAATAGGGTAAAAAAAGTAAGCTTTTTAATATAACACTTTACCGGTTCATGCCTACGATTATGTAGACTTTTGTTTTGAGTGCATGAACCAAATATCCAATAAACCCTCAAAAGATTGTTAAAAGAAAAAAGGTAACATAGGAGTATAGGATGGGTTACCAACAAATGATGTTACACATGAGTCATACCAAAAGAACAAAAACATTCAAACGTCATAATATCTGATTTTTCACCATTCTGAATGCAGCTGTCAATTTGTGCAGCACACCGCATACTGTTTAAAAAGAGAAGAAACATAAGAAATTAATTTAATTAACAACCAGAAAAGTAATGAGATGTAGAATAATTAAACCAAACCGAAAGAAAACTGATTTTAAGTAATTTATAAAAACTAATAAGTTGTGTAGCCAAACAAATTTAGGTTCAACTATGTAATAATAATCAATTAATTAATAATTAACAAAAAAAAAAATTAGGCCAAAATTTCAGGCCCAAAGTCATTATTTGGGACAAACTTTTTCGGCCCAAATGGTAAACCGAACCGATTATAGAAACCGAAAACTGAAAAAACAAAACCAGACAATTTTCAGAAATGCAAAAACCAAAATTTCAGTTTCTGGTTCGGTTTGCGCCCAAAATTGAGACGTGCACAGCCCTATTAATGAACGGGTCAAAGTGTCAAACAAGCAGAAAGTCACCCAAATATCGATGTGCGATTTTAGTGTATAAAACCTCCTAAATAAGATATATGCGCATCTGAACAAGAATCACCTTTTTCACCATTTCTTGATCTTTCTATCTCCATTTCCCCCTCTACCCGTTAAAGTGATTTACAGATTAAAATTGGAAGTAAAATTGGAAGTACCAATTAAATTGGAGATCTGAAACAACCCAATAACTGCAACAAGCGCGTATGAAGCAATCCAAACAGCAGCCGCGTACAACGACTTCAGGACACCAGGGTAAGCCATTATAACCGGGTAGGCATAAAACTAAACCTGCAACAACAATACACGCGTTTCATAATGCCACATCTATAACATATGAATCCGATAAGTATAACATATGAATTTGATAAGTATGACAAAAATGGCACATTATTCATTGATACGCAAAGAACATAGTTATTAAAGCCCTCGCTTCTTGTGTCTGGACCCATTTTCCAGCGAGAACGAATATATGTGTTTCTAGTTCCTTGGCCCTCGCTTCTTGAAGTTGACAACACCTCCATTGGTATTGAGAGATTAGATTAGATTAGATTAAACGTTATATAATAGCTTTTGTTTATTTTATATGAAGAATAGTATTAATTTTCTAACAAATAATATATTTTATTTAGGTGTGATTTTTTTTTCTTCGGCCCTCACTTTTTTGCACCTTGTGCCTAGGCCCAAGGCGAGGCGAGGTGAGGCCTATGTGCCTTGAGTGTGTCTTTGATAACTATGGTAAAGAATACATTAACATGTTAAAATTTGAAGGTAAAAAAGTCATTTTGTTTATCCTTTTGTAAACTAGCCGACGGACAAGGCAGGTCCATGTTGATTTGTTTATCTTTACTAGAGCAAACGATTGAACAATTAAACTTTAGTTGTCGGTGTTGAGTCGAACAAAGATGAAAAGTAAATGTGAAGATGAATCTATAAAGTAGAGGGAACATGAACAAGTAAGTAAATGAATTTTCAGGCGTAAGGCCCAAGCAAGTAGAATTGTCAAATTAACCAAGCACACATTAGCTATCAACAATCATTTGATTTAGAAATTGAAAATACTTGGAATTATAAAAGGGAAAGAAAGATGTGATGCAATCTTGAGATGAAAAGAGAGATGGAGCAAAAGGATTGACAGTTGATACATACATACATACATTATTTATTATTATTATTATTATTCAGAGAGGATGGGAGTAAGTGATTGATTACCTTAATTGAGGAATGCTGCTGCGAGAGATTGATTGATGAAGAAAAAAGACAAGAGTGGGGGGTTTTATTGAATTTAGGAGAATAAGTGAGGAATGGATAGATTCGATTCCCCCCGTCAAAGAAAGAAAGTGGATTGTCAACATACATAGATGATGCCTTCACTCAGTGGGCCTCTCTCTCTCTCTACAATTTTTATGCCTCCCTATGTTTCCGTTTTTTTTTTTATTTCTTTTTAACTGTACGTAAAAGTAGAAGAAACTGTCCTTCATTTGTACATTCATAACGTAAAAGTGTTGTGGTAAACTATTGCACAGTTACACACTATTTAGTGTTGACAGTGAACAATGTTTTGTACCATTAGTTTATAATTAGCGAGAAAAACATATGATTATGCTCACAGTGGCACATTGCACGTTACATGCTATGAAATCACACCCATGTTTGATTATGTTATAGCCGTTTTTTAGTGTTACAAGATCAATGTTACAACTTACATGACACCTGGTAAATCCATGAAAGTGTTATCAAATTTTTGCACAATTACATGCTTTATAGTATTGACATGTTAAAGTCTGAAATATGGGCCGGATTCGTAATTGCAAAAAAAAAACAAATTGTGTTGTGAATGCATTCTTCATGTTTGGAGGGATCATGGAATTCTTGAACTAATATCGGTTTAATGCATTGTCATCATTGTCACAGATTGAGGACAAAAGAAGAACGACATAAATTCTGCTTCGCCACTGCAGACTTTTTGTTAACACCTACTACAATCACGTAAGATGCATTTCAATCATATCCGCTAAACAGTCTTGATGTTACCTCATATGCAATGAATTGAAACAGGTTTCACACGTTGTGAAAGCATTTGGCTACCTACTTCTTTTGGCAGAACTAACACATGTCTCCAAGACACAACCCGCAATATTTTGTAATTAGTTTATGCAAATACTTTGTGTAGTTCAAAGGACCCTATTATATAATGTAAAAAAGACTTTGGTATTATCATGTAAAGCATAAAACATGCCACTTAACACCACAAACGTAAGTAGGTGATTACTCAGCATGCCACTTAACACCACAAGCGTAACTAGGTGATTACTCAACATGCCACTTACCACCACATATATCAGTATTTTTGTGTACCTTTTTTTTGTCACCCTCCCATGGTTTAGTGACATATTGGATGTACAAATTGCAGCAGCATCTTACCTTTTGGATTTTGAAGCTGTTGTATGCCTCTTTTTCCTTTTGTCTGGTTTAGTGTAAGAAGTTGCTTGATAATCTGGACAACAAATTGATGATTCATCTGTTTTGCACCATCTATTCCAATCACAATGTTGGTCAATGGTCATCTCAACCCCATCACAACGCGCGGGGACTGCTTTCTAGTTCAAAACAAAATGATCATTCTGTCCAGAAAAAAAATAATTATTAAAAGTAAATAATATTATAATTAAGAACTGCATGTTGTTAATTTAAATTTCATACAGATAATCATTCCTCTCCAAGTTACCATTAAAATAACTTTTTAAAAGGAAAATATGTCATGTCAACGTGATAATATACTAAGGGTATATTTGACCAAACTAGCTGCTAGCTGTAACTGAAAGCTGGTGGCTGTTGCTTTGAAGCGTAACTGGTAGCTAGGGATGGCAAAAATACCCGAGCTCGATGGTTATACCCGAAATAAATGGGACGGGTATACTCGAAACCCGATGGGTATGGGCCGGGTATGGGATTAGGATTTTAAAATTTTCGCGGGTACG
Source organism: Bidens hawaiensis (assembly GCF_021521415.1). Taxonomy (NCBI): domain Eukaryota; kingdom Viridiplantae; phylum Streptophyta; class Magnoliopsida; order Asterales; family Asteraceae; genus Bidens; species Bidens hawaiensis. Next base: position 60,602 of record NW_027498398.1, on the reverse strand, counting down.
GGCCGGGTATGGGATTAGATGGTACCCGAACCGACTGCCCGAAAACACATACCCGTTTACCCGAACCATATACCCGAATTATATACCCGCAAAATTCTTTGTATTTCATAGGTTTTGAAGCATAGGGGATGGATCTTGCGAAAAGTGATATTACAGCGAGAAGTGAAGGTATAACTCCATTAATCCCTAATTTCACTCTCTTTCATATGATGTTACATACATATATGTAGGTTGGTTGTATTTATGTCTTAATTACACATTCAAACCTACCTACAAACATATAAATGTATCGAGCCACATTCAAACCTATGTACCTACACACATACAAACATACTTACACATATACAAACATACGTACCTACACACATACATATGCACCTACACATAAGAAAGGGAGTGAAATTAGGGATTAATGGAGTTACACCTTCACTTCTGGCACTTCTCGCTGTAAAAAAACTTCTGAAATAATCCAATACCTTGAAGCATATATATAAAAAATTATATACAAATTATAATGATATTATTTATTTATTGTCATGCTTCTATATATAAAGTGCATTATATTTAAATTTGTAATAATTATTGTATGAATAAAATGTATAAAATAATTATAATGAATTAAAAAAATGTATTTGAAAGTGAAAGTCCCAACGGGTATACTCGATACCCGCGGGTATGCCCAATACCTGACGGGTAATGGGCCGGGTATGGGACACAGTTTTGCAAACGAGTATGGGCATGAGATTACCAATACTCGGCCCGTTGTCATCCCTACTGGTAGTTGTAGTTTTTTAGTTATATTTAAATGTTTGGTAGAGTAGCTCTGGAGTTTTTAATAAGATGTATAAAATTATAAAATGTGCATAACTAAAAACAATAGTAGTAAATATATTTATTTTGAAAGGTTATTTAAGTAAATTTAAATACTAAAAGTTTGTAGTTCTTTCTAAACGCTACTAGCAGAAGCTTTAAGCTTTAAGTTTTTTCTTCTTACCTAAAACCTTCAAGCTCCTTGAACCAAACAAGGTTTTTATTGAGTATGAGTTTTTTTCTTAAAATCTTGAAGCTAGAAGCTCATAAAAGCTTTCTGCCAAACATACCATAAATCGATAGAAAATAAATACGATTAGTGCATAAGGTGAAACTTGAATGATTCAATCGAGACAATAAAAAGGAAAAGTAAAAAAAATAAAAAAGAAAAGTTTGCAAGTAACCTAATTAAGACTCAAAGAAAAAGAAAAAAAAAATAATAAGTTAGTGGTGGAGTGGTATTAAAGGAGGGACTTAGTGTTTCATATATCCCAGGTTCGACTTCTACCTTCAACATTTAGTTTTAGAGGCACCAGGGTGATGATGGGAGACTATGTGAATATGTGACTTTCACTTATTGGATCCTTGAACTTGACAAGTTTTATTTCACCGCATTGTCGTGCATTCGAGTGAGTGTTCACTGGCATTGGCCATAGATGAGGGCTTCCCGGATCAAAAGACGAGTGTAATCCGATGTGGCTAATTTAGCCAGTAGCCCATTTGAAAGATTCGTTTGTCGTAAAAAAAGACCCAAAATATAGAGTAACCTAATTGATACAATGGTAAATGTTTGTTAATATTTTATAAAGTTTTGCCAATATAGTATTTTTAACTAAGTTAGTATTAACATTACAAATACAATTTCTAATTGAATAATATATGTAGGATTTTGATCAAATACAAATGACTTTTATTGTAAGAATTGTACAAATAACTAGAGTAATTATGTTAGCGTTAAAATAATTGTTATTACTCTATACCTTTTGAACTAGGGTAATTATTGTTACACTATAATATTTTTTATAAAATAATTACTTTAGTTCAAAATTGTAACTATTGGAACCCTAAGTGAACTTGACGTTATTATTATGAGAGAGTTCGATGAGTGGTTTTAGGAAGAATAATGTCAAACTATTGCTTGAAGGAACTAGTGATTGGTATTATTAAAGGGTTGAGTTACAAGAGTCTACATGGCATATACGTATACATTTCATTTTTTATATAGGGTCTAGGAGGACCCTTTCTCTCATTGGACATTTAACCCAATCTTTATCATTTGGTTTCTTCCCTTCCCCGCCGAAATTGCAGCTGGGCTCCTTTTACCCGCTGGATTCTGTCTCGCCTCCTGGAGCATGCGTGTCTTGGACCCTCCCCTAAGTCAGGAGCACAGTAACATATGATCCCCTTTGACTTGGTCTTTTATCTTATTATGTCCTTTGTCTTTTACCTTTGGGCCTCCTTTCTTGGGCTGGTATCTTGTTTTTCACTTAATGGGTTGTGTCTCACCTCAAAGAGCCCAATTTCCAGGTAGGCTCTTAAGTAACTACTATAGTTATTTGTATGTTTAGCCTGCTAATTTTATTTGTACCAGATTTCACACTAATATATGTAATTCCATCATTTGGTTGGTCATATTTTAAAATATCATTTTATATATTGTTGTATGTGATTGAATCTACTCGATAACATGTTATTAACAATATCGTTATATATTGTTGCATGAACACAATATAAAACCAAAGACTCGGAGAGTTGAAGTGATGAAATCAAATTTCTTAGGCCAATTGTTGTAGGGCTTTATCTGTAAAAGTGATGTGGCATGGTAGCAGAGATTTAACACTGCGTTGGGGCTTACATGCCCCGGCGGTAAAGAGGTAACTAGTAACGCGGTAACGCCTCTTTAACTAGAAAATAGCAGGGCTTTAACACGGGAACGAGACTTTAAACCACAACGCTATGTCAAAAGGATGTTATAGTTAAAGCCCCGCTGACTACGTGACAATGACATGACATTTTAACTTGACTTTTACAAAACCCTCTACAACAACCAGCCTTAGTATGATCAGAACAAGACAACCAAAAATGTATACAAATAATTATCTTACTCCTTTTTTAGTGAGACTAACAACACATAATTTTCAAAAGGAGAATCTATACGTGAGTTGCAATACTAATCAACCCTTTTACGGATGTGTTTGTTGACACTTATATAGTGTGTATACATACGTTTTAAACACTGAACACCCATTTTACAATGAACTTCCATGGCCTAAATGCGCGTTCACAAGTAGACGTCTGGTTACATGCCTCACGAGGTTTAATGCTCATTTACATAACAATGACAAAAACTAAACACTCGTTTACATAAAACAATTATGTAGTGTTTGGTATGCAGGAATCACATGCGGAACGAAATAGACCATTGTGATTTGTGATGGAATGGAAAAAAAAGTGTTTTGTTGGTCAATAGAATAAAATAATCTATTCCACAAGAGATCTCATTTTTTTCATTCCATTCACTCCTTCATCTCTGTCGTTGGCCACCATCACTTGTACCAGCACCTACGACTCCCATCGACCACCACCACATTTGCCGGCCACTACCACAATATCTAGCTGCCACCATCATTACTATCGGACACCACCATCACCACATACCCCCGCTACTAACCACATCACAGCCAACACCAACACCACCACCACCACCACATTTGTATTTAACTCGTTCGTCTTTTCATGGCTAACAAATAACACGAAATTAAGATTCATTCTATTATTGAGGGTAGCCAAACTAACAAATGGAATGTTAGCGATCCATTCCATTATCCTAATGTCACAAGAGATAGGTATAAATACAACAAACATGTTTAATAGAAGGCGTTATAATTATTACGGGATAAATGTTCATTTACAGCATTCACAATTTATCCATATCTAAATCTATGTAATTACATAAAAAATCATAACCTTTACTCTGTTATTTTCAACTAAATAATATTAATTATACATTTGTCATTACCTTTTATCTGTCCTACACTTACAACTACTTTCAAAAAATATTTGAAAATATGTGATAAGAACAATGTATTCTCAAATCTTAAATATATATAAACGAAACATTTAAAAGCTTTTTGGTTGCTCCATACATTTTCCAAGCCACCATATTGCTTTATTAGTAAATGGAGGTTTCTCATGCATTTGACCCGAATTCACAGGTATGGGTCTCACCAAACCCAGATAACTAATGTGGGACCAAGTATTGAAGACCGGGCTATTATATATTTGGAGGCCCAAGATCGCGCTATAAAAGGTGGCCCACGAAAACGCGCATAACTTGGCCCATGAAGCTTCGTTCAGGCCTATTACCTATCAAATCGAAGCTTGAGACGAGGAGCACATTGTGGCAAATGCCTACGATAGTTTGGCCCCTGTCCGAAGCCCAAAAACGCATTCTAAATAAAGTTATGGGCCTTTTAATGTTTTTTCAACAGTTTTTATGTTTTTGTTTTTGGGTTTGTGTTTGGCCCATGGCCCATTTTAGGCCCATTTCGTATTAGAACACTTATTTATATGTTGGTTATGTAATTCAGAAGGACAGACTTGAATATTAATAAATTTCATTTTTCTCTTTATTTTCCCTAGACCTTTGGGTGGGATTTGGGAGTTTTGAAGTTCATCACGGGTATTCACTGAATCAACGTGATTTGATCTTCGTTTTTGTTTATACCGCTGCATCAGTTGGTATCATAGCCGAATTCCTAGCTCGAAAATGCCTCCAAGGAAACAACAGAGACCGCTCGATGAGGTTTACGAACGAGAGTTAGAACAACGATTTATGGCGCGCTTGGAGCAACGATTGGATCAAGTGGTCGATCAACTCACTGATCGAATGGCTGACTTGATGAATCGTAGAAGGCCGGCCCCAGAAAACAGGGAGTTTGATAATCCGTTTTATGGTAATGACGGTTCGTCTTCCGAAGAAGGTTACGAGAGGGGACCAAGACAAGAACGCGAAGATGGAAACCGGCGTTGGGATGCTGGGAACCGTACTGATATCCCAGAATTTGATGGGACTAGATTCGGGTTTAACAAAAACAAAGAAACAAAAATGTATATGTAAATATCCAAATCACATCAAAAACCGTGACTCGTGACACATCATGGACCTTGACACAATTTTTTAACAAATTCTTTTTTGAACGACAATTATTTATATCAAACACCTTTTTAAAATTAAAACACTAATTATAATCCATAAAGCATGCATGATTTATTATTATTATTATTATATGAAGAGGTAGGTCCCAGCAGAGCTCAGTTGGACCCGCAAGACTCACCTTGAAGAGGGACGTCTGCGCAAGGACCAACTGGTTCCGCAGGACCCACCATGCTCAGAGATGAAGACCTTACGCGCAGTACGCCAGCTGTTCCCGCAGGGAAAGCCTCCCAATGGTGAAGTACCCCGCCTGTTCCCGCCGCTGCGGATACAAGCCATCAGGGAAGGCTACCCGCACTAATAGCAAGGCTACATGCACAAGGCACTAACTCTCAATAATTCAGTGTCACCTGAAGGAATGAGCAAGGCGGGAATACTCCCGCCCAAATGAGCCAGTCCGTATGCTTCTGGAAGATCTTTTGTACTATACCTGCCAAGGTATGGACAAAATAGACAAGATCTGACCAAAGCAGCCCATGAACCAATCACAGGGTGACAGCTCACCGACAACAGTACGAGGAGGAGCATGCTCTAGTACTGTTTCACTATTAGCCGCTGCCTACTCACCAACCCTTGTCGTGGCACGCACACAGCCTGCAGTTGGTGGAAAGGGAACAGTACACAGCCGGCCTTGTCACTATCAGCCGCTGCCTACCCACCAACCAGCATGGCACGTGCGTAGCCCATAGTTGGCAGAACAGGAATATTATACAGCTGGCTGTACCTGCTTGGAAACCTACTTTCGGCTATAAATACTCCAACACCTTGGAACGGTATCTTATCTTCTCTAGCAATCTCTCTTTATATACACATATTCAGAGCAATCTAGTCTGATTCTCACGCCGGAGGGTGGTCACAAGGAGGAACCCCCCCCCCCCTTCTCAGTGACGAGCTCACGGTGTCTGTTTTGCAGGTCATCAGAATAACCATCTTTGCCGGACCTAACCCTCGTGGAAAATATTACTTAACCCCCAGATTATCCATAATCTGCCCGGGGTCGATTAGTGTTTCTTCATTGGCGCCATCCGTGCATAAAAGCTAGAACTTATTCTTTTTCAGTTTTTTCAAAACTTCTGGAAAGATGGTTAACGTTACTCCGGTCCCAAGGCCAGTGAGTGACCAAGAAATCCCGGTAACCACAACCCCAGCTACTGGGGGGAACACCGGTGGTTACACAAATTTTACGAACACTACCCCGGTTACCCAAGCCGGGGCAAGTGCAGTAAACAATATTTCACTGGGTTCACTGATGCCCAGTTGGAGAAACAGACGAGGCTCCCTCGCCAAACACTCGATCAAGTTAAGGCGTGGGCCGAAGCACGTCAGAAGGAATTCCAAGCTGAGTTGGATGAACGCTTGCGTTCACTCCAACAGGCTGACGAATTCGGAAGCACTCAACAGCTCAACATGAACAGTGAGTGCGAGTACTCGGACGATGATCGGGAGGAATCCGACACCGACGCAAACCCTCGCCACAGGGCGAAAGGGAAGCGTAAGGAAACGGACTTCCAACCAAGAAGGAATTTTGGAGAAACCTTCAAACCAAGGAACGCGGGGGGAAACCCACGTGACTTCTCCAAAACCTTTAGACCAACTGCTGCAAATGCGGGAACGTCCAAGTTTGCAAGGGACATTGCGGAAGCAATCGCCCCGAGAAGTGCCAAACAGATGTCCAACATCGACACTTATGATGGTATATCCGACCCAGACGATCACTTGAACAGATTCATAGCGGGGGCAACCGTCAGCAACTGGACGGAACCCACGTGGTGTTATATGTTCCAGATGACGCTGGTTGGAGCGGCCAGGGCGTGGTTCGATCGTTTACCGGTCCACCACATCTATGATTGGGCGGACTTTCAGCACAAGTTCAGCCAACACTTCAGTCAACAGAGGAAATATACTGAAACACAGTGGACGATCCTCAACTGCGTTAGAGAGGAGGATGAATCTTTACTAGACTTCATCACTCGCTTCAACTCCAAAAAGCTGAGTCTGGGCAACATAAGTGAAGATCTTGTTCGCGCCGCTTTCATCTAGGGCGCCGAATACCCAGAGCTTATCCGCACGTTGACGGGTAAGGACGGCATGCCATCCACATGGGATGCCATCATAACGGCGGCCAAGCGCTTTGCCGAGACGGAGAAGCAACTGGGTAGGGATCTTCCCCAGAGTACACACCTCTACACGCAGAGGACCAGAGAAAACAACGTTCGGACCGCCCGACAGAACAAAAAGAGGAAGCTAGGTATTTGGCAGTCAAGGGTAAACTTTGACACCACATCCAGCTCTCGCCCTCTCGTAGGTGGAAGGGATAACACGCACCCTTCAAACCGAAAACACCGGTGGACGCCACTCACCAAAAGCGTCACAGAGATATTTGCCACTGAAAAACTCCCATGGCCAAAAGCTCCAGTGATTCGGCAACGACCTAATGCGGATCAGAGCAAGTCCTGTGACTTCCACGGGACAAAGGGTCACAACACTGAGGAGTGTACATCCTTGAGGGATATTGTTGAAACATTCGTCAAGGATGGAAGACTTACACACCTTGTGGCATCAATCAAGAATGGAGGGAGGAATGATAACCGGTACAAAGGCAACGGACGAAAGCCCGTTGACATCAGCATCCACATGGTTCAGAGTAACATCAGAGGAAGAAAACGACGAACGACAGAACCATGCGCGTGGAAGGAAGCTGAGGTGCGCTTCCCGCGAGTGCCAGGAGGACCCAGCAAAGAAGGCTCTATCGTCATCAGAAGCCAGCTGGGGAACTACATCACTTCCCGCACTCTTGCTGACAACGGCGCCTCGTCAACGGTTATGTACAGGCAGTTCTTCGACAAGCTAGACGACGAAGACAAGGAACGCCTGGAAACGGTCTACGCCTCAATGGAAGGGTTCGACACCCCCATGGGTATCCTATCTTTCCCCGTCATTCTCACGGACGGGAAACACTCCCGCACAGAAGACGTGGACTTCGTCGTGATGAGGAAGCCACACCACACATACGACATTCTCTTCGGGAGAGACGGGATGGCAAGATTCAATGTCGTGGTATCTTCAGTCCACGGCATGATGGGATGGCCAACAGCTGAGGGTGTAGCGATGATCACCGGTATTCCCCAGGTATGCATCGCATCTGTCTCATCTAAACCCAAACCAAAGATGGCTAAACCAACCATCACCGAACCAGAAAAATGGGCCCTCAATGGCAAATACCCTGACCAGGCTGTTACCATTGGCCCAACAATCACTGATCCTACGCGCACCTTACTCAAACGCTTACTACAGAGAAACGCTGACATCTTCGCGTGGACACCAGCTGACATGACTGGTGTACCTCGAAGTAAAGCAGAGCATAAGCTCAAGTGTGACCCGGCTTTTACGCCAGTCATACAAAAGCGCAGAGTAATGGGGGCGGAACAGGCTAACGCGTGTAGAACCCAAGTCAAGAAACTCCTTGACGCGGGCATCGTACGCGTTAGTAGATATCAAACATGGGTTGCAAATCCCGTTATGGTACCGAAGGTTAACAAACAATGGCGCATGTGCATAGATTTCAAAGATTTAAACAAAGCATGCCCCAAAGATTGTTACCCGTTACCCGAAATTGACCTCAAAGTGGATTCATTAGCACCGTTTTGCCTTAAATGCTTCCTTGACGCATATAAGGGGTACCATCAAATCCACATGGCCGTAGATGATCAGGACAAAACTGCATTTCGGACGCCCGATGGCACATTTTGTTATCAAATGATGCCATTCGGACTTAAGAATGCAGGGTCCACATACCAACGCCTGATGGACAAAGAGTTTCATGCCCAAATTGGGAGAAACTTGGAAGTCTACATGGATGACTTGGTCATCAAAAGCCCTGAGCCAGAAGCGATGTTGAAAGACATTGAAGAAACTTTCAACACGCTCAGAAAGATAAACATGAAGCTCAACCCGAGCAAGTGTTCCTTTGGGATGGAAGAAGGGAAGTTCTTGGGAGTCATTGTTACTAAAGATGGCTTCAGAGCGAACCCTGAAAAGGTCGAAGCCATTATCAAAATGGAATCACCTAGTACCATCAAGCAAGCCCAGACACTGAATGGACGCCTAGTCGCACTTAACCGCCTTTTGTCAAACCATGCGGATAGGTCGTTCCCATTCGTGTCAACATTGAGAAACTGTTTAAAGAAAACGCACTTCCGCTGGACACCAGAAGCGGAAGCAGCTTTTCAGGAAATTCGGTCACGCCTGATCGAACTCCCGACGCTCACAGCACCAGAAGTGGGGGAGGAATTAATCATATACCTTTCCGCCACAGACAGAGCAACCGGGGCAGTCCTGCTAGTAGAGCGAAAAGGTATCCAGATGCCTATTTACTATGTTAGCCGTGTCCTAACAGACGTAGAAACCCGGTACACTACCCTGAAAAAATTAGTCTTAGCGCTTGTACAGGCTTCACGCAGGCTAAGACGATATTTTCAAGGTCACCCAATCACCATTCTCACCAACTTCAAACTTGCAAACGTTCTAGGAAAACCCGAGTTATCGGGACGTCTAGCCAAATGGGCAATTGAGTTGGGGGAATATGCGATAAAGTACAAGCCAAGACCAACCATAAAAGGCCAGGTCTTGGCCGACTTTATTGCAGAAGTCCCCACTTCGCGGGAGAAAGAGTGCCAGGAGGAGGCTCAACCCTCCCCAGCACAGGACATCGATGATGTCTGGCGACTCTACACTGATGGAGCAGCCAGCAACGAGGGTTCAGGCGCAGGGTTGAAACTAACCAACCCAGCAGGCCAAGAATACACTTACGCTATTCGACTGGATTTTCCAAGTACGAATAACGAAGCAGAATATGAAGCATTCTTGGCCGGGCTGAGAATTGCGCGTAAGATGGGAGTGAAAAACTTGGAAGCCAACGTGGATTCCATGTTAGTAGCCAACCAAATAAACGGGACGTACACGGCCGTGAATGACACAATGGCCCGGTACCTCGCACAAGCAAAAACCCTTATGCGCGATTTTAATGATTGTAAAGTCATACACGTCAAGCGTAGCGAAAACAAATCTGCGGATGCGTTAAGCAAGCTTGCATCATTAGCCTTCACCCATTTGGGAAAGGACATCCGCATTGAACTCCTTGAAGCACCATCAGTCCCGCACAAGGAAATTTGTGTCATCCAAACCGGCACAGAAACGTGGATGACACCGATAATAAATTACCTTGCAGCGGGTATACTACCAGAGTCAAAAACACAGGCAAGAAAAATACGTTGTAAAGCATTAAACTATCAACTCATCGATGACATCCTTTACAGACGTAACTTTCTTGGCCCACTCTTAAGATGCGTGGACAACCAAGATGCTGACTACCTCCTAAGGGAAGTACACGAAGGCATCTGTGGAGTACACGCAGGTCCACGCGCTATTGTAGCTAAGCTAAACAACGCGGGATACTTTTGGCCGAGGATGCATACGGATGCGCTGGCATACATCAGAAAGTGTAAGTCTTGCCAGCTCTACGCACCCAACACGCATCGCCCGAAGAATGAACTTGTTCCAGTCACCTCTTCATGGCCATTTCAGAAGTGGGCCATCGATGTGACAGGCCCATTTCCTACAGCAGCAGGAAACGTTCAGTTCCTAGTGCTAGCCATCGACTACTTCACCAAGTGGATAGAAGCAAAACCCTTAGCCCAAACAACCGCAAAACATATTAAAAAATTTATTTGGGAATTTATTATTTGTCGTTTTGGACTTCCACAGACTTTGGTGAGTGATAACGGCACCAACTTTGCTGACAAGAAGCTACAAAAGTGGCTGGAAGAACTTCAAATCACCCACACCTTTACCTCAGTGGCACACCCGCAAGGTAACGGTGAGGTGGAAAGAGCAAATAAAAGCATCGTCGAAGGCATAAAGAAAAGACTCCTGGAACACAGATCCGGCTGGGTAGACGAAGTTCCACACGTCCTTTGGGCAAACAGAACGCTGAAAAAGGCCAGTACGGGAGAAACCCCGTTCAGCCTCACTTATGGCACTGAAGCCATGGTCCCAGTCGAAATTGGTTTGCCCTCACCAAGGGTCTTGATTCAGCCAGAAGACAATGATGCGGAAAGACGGTTAGACCTTATGCTAACCGAGGAACGCAGAGACTTAGCCGCAGCGCGTGAAGAAAACTACAAGCGACAAATGCAAAAGTACTACAACACGCGGGTAAAACTCTGCAACTTCAATGTAGGAGACTACATATTGCGTAACAACGAGGCTTCAAACCAAGAGCGCCCAGGAAAACTGGCACCGGTCTGGGAAGGACCGTACATTATCAAAGAAGTTTTGGGAAAAGGCGCATACCGGCTCGAAAGGCTCGATGGCACTCCTATCCCAAGAACATGAAACGGAGCTCAATTACGCAAATGTTACATGTAGATCAATTCCAAACTTGTAAAGAAAAGGCCTAGAGCCACTTCTAATGGAAATGATTCTCCTTTCACATTGTGTTGATAGCCTTACCTTTATACTTATGAACTTCCCACACTGATATGCCGGTATTCACCGCATAAATATGGGAAGAAGTAAGTCGTTGCGTGTGGAAGGCGGCAAAACCCGCATAAACACATAAAACGGTAAAAATTTCTAAGGAAAAGATAAGGAAAACCTTCACGCAGGTCAGCTATAGGTGAAGTTTGGTCATCCCAATAAATGAAAGTGACGGTCCTACCCGCACAATCATGATAGAGGAAACTGAACATTAACCTATTGGCAACCGCGCGTCGAAAGGTTAACTTATTCAAAACACTTAGAAAATTTCAAAGGAAAAGATGAGGAAAACTTCCACGCAGGTCAAATATAGGTAAAGTTTAGCCATCCTACTAAGTGAAAGTGACGGTCTTATCCGCACAATCACGAAAGAAGAAGCAAAACTTTAACTTATTATCTGCCACGTTGAAAAGTTAACTTATCTAAGTACTCAAGAAATTGCTAAGTTAAAACAAAATATGCGCGAAATAAACAAGGCAAGGCATTAACAAATAATCTTTATTCCATCAATATTCAAACATTACAAGAATTGCTGGGTACATACCCGCATACAAGATTAGAAGTCTATACAAACATAAAAATCTACTCTAATGGTGGAAAGGGATCTAAAGTATCAAGCTTCAGGACCACTCCCACTTGGACCCGCACCATCAGTAGAGTGTGGCGGTTCAAGGAAAGTTTTGAGGATAGCTAGCCCATCATCAGCAGCAGCAATCTCGTTTACCTTCTCCACCACCGGATGCGGGAAGGCGGCATACTGATTCACTGCTTGGTCATACGCAGCTTCAGTATCCACATTGTAAAGAGGGAAGTTGGAAGGCGGAATGCCTTGTTCAACAAACCCTAGACCAAGCAGGAAGCCAGCCTTTTCCCCATCCTCATGAAAAGCGTTGAGGGCTGCGCTCATTGCATCGTCATATGATGTGTTCGTGAACACCCGATGCACAACCTAAAAAACAGAAGTATATCAAAAACTCTTCTAAGGAAAAGCGTAAAGAAATTGTGAAACTGCGCATACCTGAGACAACGCTTCTCGGAGAAGCCATTCCTTGGTAACCAGAGCCTCCTGGAGGGCAGCTTGAGCTTCATTACGGGCGCGTTCGGCTTCGTTCTTTGTAAGGTTGGCAAGCAACACATCTTTGGCTGCAGCCTCTTCGACGCCCTTTAGCTTACGCTCAGTGTGGTCAAGCACCCCCCTCTGGTCCAAGATCTCTTGGAGCTTCTTGGCATCTTCCATGGCCAAGGCATCATAAGCCTGCTGGAGCCTCTCTAATTTGGCTTTAAGTTCCTCATTCTCGATGCGTAGAGGCTCAGCAGCAGCTTCAGCCTTGGTGGCCCTCTCGGTTGCGTTCCGTGCAGTTTCCTTAGCCAACCGAAGCTGTTCATTAACAGCTTGGGCGGCCTTGGAACGGGCCTCGAGACGAGCCTGAACTTCAACCTTAAGAGCCTTGAAGGCCTTCTCCTTCTCCGCAGCAACGGCGGAGAGCCTCCTGTTCTCCTCCCGGACAGCCCGCGCCTGAGCTACTTCTTGGATACGAGCTGCCTTTAACTTGTCGTTTTCAAGACAAAGCAGCTCGACGCGCGGCTGCATCCGGGCTACGAGAATGCGGAGATCATTTGTCAACCTACCCTCCTGGTAGCTTGACATTGCTTCCCCCAGCGCCCCACTTGGGGCGGCGTGGCGCGCCCACTCGACGCATTCCACAGGCGTCCGAAGGGTTGTTTCTCGGCGGATGTTCCATCGTGGAACATACACTTCATTGGAATCCGACACTGCAAAAGCAAAAAGCAGTTAGGAAAAGATGATAAAAAAAATATAAAGTAAAATAATAAAAGGCCAAAATAACCCTACGCACCTGTAGGGTCGACGACAGGCCTGTAGCCGCCAAACCCATCACCCGAACCTAACGGATATCCATCCAAAAGGTCAGGCAGATGGGAAGGAGGCAGAGATTGGCTTGACGCCCTAACCCCGGACATACCTGAAGGACCGGCCGTAGTCGCCGGCGCCGGAGGAGGCATAGCGGAGGCCGCCGTGGTAGAAACCAACGGAGGTGAACTCACCGGAGGTGAACTCACAACCGCGGCCGCGGCTGTGGAAGAATCCACAGAAACACTCACCGCTGGCTCAGTGAAGGAATCAGTGAATATGGCACTGACAGCCGGCGGAGACGTCGTCACAGTTGGAACAGTTGGCTCAACCGGGTGAGCAACTGAACCAACAACTGAAGCAGGCGCAGTCGCCTGGGTCATCGCCTCAGGTAGGTTGACCAAACCTACCGTCATGGGTCCGGAGGTGCTCCTCCCCGCTCCACCCTGGAATGCGGTAGCATCCACGCCTGCACAAAGAAGATATATAAGTATAATGGCGGAAAGTTATGCAGTTAAGATAAAGGAAGTATACTTACGGGTCGTTTTGAGCTAGAAAGTGCGAACGGGCGGGGACGAACCCGATGGAGCCGGCCTCTTCGTACCGGTCACCGTCGTTATCTTGGGATGCTCGGAGGTGACAGCCGTTTCAACCTCCAGAGCAGTGGTCTCAACACCACCCGGGTTCCCCGCCGCCTCTTCACTCTCGGTCTCCGACTCAGACCGGTTCACCTGGTCGGCAGTGGAGGCTACCTTCGCCTTGCCCTTCCCGCCAGCAGCCTTCTTCTTCCGCGCAAGAAAAGGACCATCTGCGGATTCATCATCAGAAGATGACAAGATTAGAGGAATTCCAGCAGAGGTTTCAGCATTCAGAGGGCGAGGGTTAAATAGTCTTTTACCTGGCCGCGTGGCGCTCAGTATTTCGTGGCCTGGCGGGTAGGCCTCCACAAACCGATCTGCAGTCTGCGCAAGGATGGGCAACTCGTTCTCGTCAAGAGCACGAGTACCCAACCGAGCGGGACCGTCAGCTTCCCGCGGATGCAGGAGGGACTGCAAGTCATTTCCCTCTGAAATAAAAAGAAAAACAGTTAGAAAAAACCTTAAATCAACAAATAAGACGGAGCATACCGTAAGGGATAAAGTTCAAACCGTATTCAAGTACGATGGGAATCTGTGGCGCATCCGCCCCAGCATCCTTCCACACCCTGCTCATACCGAGCATCACCATCCCGGACTCCGGAAAGCGGTAAACCGGAGTCTGGATCCGGGAAATCTTGGAGAACCATTCCGCCTACTGGTAGTTGGAGGCGTGAAGGCTGGGGAGAGCTCTCCCGTTCTTAAATGTCATCGCTATAGGGACGACACGGGCAGAGATGTAAAAGAACTCCCGCTTCCAAGACCGAAGATTGCGCTCGGTAACGCAAATCTTCAAACCCTTGATCCAGGTGACCAGGGTGTACCAGCCTTGGATGCACCTCCAGGAGTAGAAGTTCATCAGGCGGTCGACGTGGGGATCCACGCCAAGAATGAGGCACACCCACTCAAAATGGCGGATCTTGGCGATCGCCATTGGGTGTACCTCCGTCAGGTGCACACCGTGTCTATCCAGAACACGGTATACAAACTTCGTCAATGGGAACCTAAGATTCCAATAGACGAAGAAGGCGGCATATACCCCTATTTTGCCCTTGGGTGCATGTACACCGTCTGGTGTGGCTCTGGAAACTCAGGCTCGAACGGCTCGAGCATGAACTTCCGGACGATGTACCGGTAAAGCTCAACGGGAAGAGCACACTGGCATTCGCCAGCAGTGCTCTTATCGTCCTTATCGGACGTAGACGTCGGGTTCTCGACATACAAGTCAGACTCCTCGACGGTAGCTTCTGGATCATGAGTAGACGACATGTTTTGGAGGTAAAGAAGAACGATTTCAGGAGAATGCTCGACAGAAAGTTAGAGTATTCGCCGGAAATCGCTTAGAAGATGAAGAAAGAAGTGAAAGTGTGGATTACCATGAACCCTCTCCCCCTTTATATACTCATCGCAATGAATGCGATGAATTTAATGCGGAGGGGAGAGAAAAGAGCTGTTGCAATGAAACTATGACACGTGGAAAAAGCAAGCTGGCAACAGCTGTTGACGGGACGCGCGCCGTAAAATCCGCACCCACGGGCCCGAAAAATCGAGCCCACGCGCCTGAAAAAGCGTCTGGAATGACCATATACTGTCACGTCGTCATAACTTCCTGCACGTCCTGAAACTGTCAGAAGAAACCGTCAGACACTAACGTCCCTTCAGCAGTCTGGACTGTTCTTATCCTTTCACCAACTCTTCGAATTTCAAAGAAATTCAAAAAGATTCAAATATTCAAAAATAAGAGGGAATATACCCCCTTACCTGGGCAACCAAGTAACTATACGACAGGTGCGGGTACAGTGTCAAGGCAAAACCCTTCACATACTTAGCACCCGCAGGGAATGGACGCCAAGAATACCTTGGAAGTAAGATAACTATAAGACGAGTGCGGGTACAGTGTCAAGGCGAAACCCTTCACATACTTAGCACTCGCAGGGAATTGAAACCAAGAAGGATCTTCTGGGCCATGCTTGCGGAAAGGGAAATAACATCCTCGCATAGCGGGAACGTTGAGAACTAGATTGTTTGAAGCTCCAGGATGGAATTGGTTCTTTAACATAATTGATCACTATGTTTAAAACTACCAAAACCTCGTGGAGAATCTACACAAGTGAAACTCAACGCTCCTGACTTGCGAGGAGGTTACACACCTACCCACATCATACCCAAAGATTAAGCAGAAAAGTCGGGAATTTCTGCACGTGACATTAGGGAAACCGCGGGAAGAATCCCCACGGACAACCTTAAAACTAAATCCTTTTCAAAACCCCTTGCTTAAGTCCAAAGTTCACCTCACTTATTAACAATTCATGAGAAGAACATTGGACTGGGGGGACTTGAAGAGGTAGGTCCCAGCAGAGCCCAGTTGGACCCGCAAGACTCACCTTGAAGAGGGACGTCTGCGCAAGGACCAACTGGTTCCGCAGGACCCACCATGCTCAGAGATGAAGTCCTTACGCGCAGTACGCCAGCTGTTCCCGCAGGGAAAGCCTCCCAATGGTGAAGTATCCCGCCTGTTCCCGCAGCTGCGGATACAAGCCATCAGGGAAGGCTACCCGCATTAATAGCAAGGCTACACGCACAAGGCACTAACTCTCAATAATTCAGTGTCACCTGAAGGAATGAGCAAGGCGGGAATACTCCCGCCCAAATGAGCCAGTCCGTATGCTTCTGGAAGATCTTTTGTACTATACCTGCCAAGGTATGGACAAAATAGACAAGATCTGACCAAAGCAGCCCATGAACCAATCACAGGGTGACAGCTCACCGACAACAGTACGAGGAGGAGCATGCTCTAGTACTGTTTCACTATTAGCCGCTGCCTACTCACCAACCCTTGTCGTGGCACGCACACAGCCTGCAGTTGGTGGAAAGGGAACAGTACACAGCCGGCCTTGTCACTATCAGCCGCTGCCTACCCACCAACCAGCATGGCACGTGCGTAGCCCATAGTTGGTAGAACATGAATATTATACAACTGGCTGTACCTGCTTGGAAACCTACCTTCGGCTATAAATACTCCAGCACCTAGGAACGGTATCTTATCTTCTCTAGCAATCTCTCTTTATATACACATATTCAGAGCAATCTAGTCTGATTCTCACGCCGGAGGGTGGTCACAAGGAGGAACCCCCCCCTTCTCAGTGACGAGCTCACGGTGTCTGTTTTGCAGGTCATCAGAATAACCATCTCTGCCGGACCTAACCCTCGTGGGAAACATTACTTAACCCCCAGATTATCCATAATCTGCCCGGGGTCGATTAGTGTTTCTTCATTATTATTATTATTAATATTAAGAAATGAGTGGAAAAGGTATAACCAACCATTGTTATAAAACTAGTCACTTAGATGAAAAAAGGTTTTTACTAACAACATTGTGGCAACATTGTGAGCCACGCTTCCACACCCCTCCCTAACGTTGTTGTCCCCTGTACAACTTCTTTTTCTACAACCATCTATCTCCACACCCATCACTATCACCATTTCACCCATCACACTTTTTATGTGTTTATTGGCATGCTAACTTTTTCAAAAACTTCACCCTGAGATCTCTCGTCTATCCCAATCTAGATCTAAATAGTCACAAACTTTCATCTATCTCAATTGAAGAGGTAGGTCCCCGCAAAGCCCAGTTGGACCCGCAAGACTCACCTGGAAGAGGTACGTCTGCGCAAAGACCAACTGGATCTGCAGGACCCACCATGCTCAGAGAGATGAAGACCTTACACGTAGTAAGCCAGCTGTTCCCGCAGGAAAGCCTCCCTTGGTATAGTACCCTGCCTGTCCCCGCAGCTGTGGGTACAAGCCAAGAAGGAAGGCTACCCGCATTAACAGTAAGGCTACACGCGTAAGGCACTAACTCTTAATACTTCAGTAATGTCACCTGAAGAAGGAATGAGCAGGGCGGGAATATTCCCGCCCAAAAGAGCCAGTCCGTACGCTTCTAGAAAATCTTTTGTACTATACCTACCAAGGTATGGACAAATGGACAAGATCTGATGAAAGCGACCCATGAACCAATCACAGGGTGACAGCTCATCGACAATAGTACGAGGAGGAGCACGCTCCAGTACAAAATGTCACTATCAGCCGCTGCCTACGCACCAACTCCCATCGTGGCACGAACATAGCCCATAGTTGGTGGAAAAGGAATATTATACAGCTGGCCGTACATGCTTGGAAACCTACCTTCAGCTATAAATACTCCAACACCTTGGAACGGTATCATCATCTTCTCTCTAGCTATTTCTCTCAATATACACTTATATTCAGAGCAATCTAGTCTGATTCTCACGCCGGAGGGTGGTCACAAGGAGGAACCCCCCTTCTCAGTGACGAGCTCACGGTGTCTGTTTTGCAGGTTGAGAAGAATAACCATCTTTGCCGGACCTAACCCTCGTGGGAAACATCTACTTAACCCTAAGATTATCCTTAATCTGCCGGGGTCATTTATTGTTTCTTCACCAATCTAGATTAATAATACATTTAACCCTTTTTTTAATCCACAAGAAATTCAACCCATTTATCTCTCCAATCACGTTATCAATCTTGTTTTCAAAAAAACAACGAACTTGTTTCTGGCCTTCTATAAACACCAAACATAACGATAGAGGAAACCATATGACCAACCTCCGGTGTTTGTTTTACGGTCTCAAAGATGTCGTGAACTTCTTTAGCTTGAAACGTCTGAGTATTACACAACCCACCAATTCACGGAATGACCTAAACACCCATTTATTTAGTAGGAAAAAGAAAGAATAGTCAAATACGAAGGGCAATAACGTCCAACAAAAAAGAAAAAAACTTAAGTTGGCTTAATAACACACAAAGCGTCCATTTTCGTTTATAGATGCGTCAAAGACAATAATAACATCCAACATTCAATAAACAGAATTATTAGGGTTTTTTTATTTAGTTATTTCATTTCAGTCAGTCAAAAGGGGGGAAACAACGATATTAATTCAATCGATTTTCGAACAAATTGCTTGCGAATTTGAGCTGTACGGCATCTTTTCATTCAAGGTAACTTATTTGCGTTGCGAGATTATTGCACAGCAGCAATTTGAAACCAAATAAGTGCAGGGTCTTGATTCGTTGAATGCTTAATTGGTTATTATACAAGAGATCAACTTCAGTTTTGTTGTAAAGTAAGGAACTTTAGTTGGATTATTCACTGCAGTTTGGTGGAGAATTTTGGATTTGATTTGAGTTTGTTTTTCGGTTAACGATTGTTTACGGAATTCTGGCAAATATTGTGTAATTAGGAACTAAATTGCTAAGGAATTGCTGCATTTACCAAGTATTTAGATTTACTGCACTTACATTTTTTGTTTTGAAAATATTGGTGGCTGGCATTATTAGATTGTTAGCTTCATCTTGTGGCTTGACCAACATAGTCTCCGTAACTTATACATAAGCTGATTGCATTTGCTTTTTCATCATTTCAACTTCTTTTAGCCATGTTGTTTTCGATGTAAATTGTTTTCATTGATTGAAAAAGTAGTGTTTACACAACGGAATACAAGGCAAACGGGCAACAGACTGCGCCGCTACCCTCTTTTGAATTCCAAAACCAAATCTTTTAAAAACTACATTGATAGATCTTGGAGTCATGGCATTACTATGCATGGCCCGTTGGTCTTGGCTAAGTGGCTCCACAGTTGCCCACCCAAGTGTCAAATGCAATAGCCTTTTGTTTATGATGAATTGATATCCATATGGCCCATTCAAGTCTAGCAATTTTACGCTTGTTTATGATGAATTGATGACTCGTGAAGCCAATTATATAGTCTTTGCTTTTGTAGAGTGTTAGATGAGAATCTCTGATTGAAAAAGATTAATGATGATTTCTAGGTGATGACGGTTTATACCCATTCAAAATACTGACTGATGGATCTTGAAAGCAAGAAGTTTGGAAAAGGTGAGTTTTGAATTTTGAAGTTATTATCTTTCGTAAGATTGTCATGTTTCTTATATCTTATATTAATTATATTAAGTGGATATGTTATTTGTATCTATTTTATTCTTTGTATGATATAGGGCCAAGGGAACTTACGGGTGCGGTTGATCTTATAAGCTACTACAAACTATTGCCTCATCTTGACTTCTTCTGCAAGAAATCACTTCCTTTATCAATTTCAGATACACATTATCTTCATAATGCTGTTGGCGACAAAGAAATTAGAAAAGGTGAAGGAATGCAGTTGGATCAGCTTATTCAGAATACATCCTTGCAACGTGACACAAACACACGCATACAACTGTTTGACCTTGATACCCTTAAGCAAGCCTTTCAGTTAAGAGAAACCGCTCCTGTTGAACTTCCATCTGTAAGCAGTTGACTTGTGTCATATGTTTACACATAACTTTGCAAGTTTTGTTATAGATGGTAATATAAAGTCAACTTTCTTAGTCAGAGAAGGGGATTCCGACTGTATCTGGAAAATCTAAAAGTGAATCGAAGGACAAGGAAAAGAAACATAAAAAACATAAGGACAAAGATAAAGAGCATAAGAAACACAAGCATCGGCATAAAGATAAAGATAAGGAAAAAAAGAAGGATAAAAGCAGTCATCATGAGAAGGTTAGCTGTTAGGCCTGTAAAGTGTAAACGGACTGAACAAACACAAACGAGGCATGTTTATGTTTGTTTGTTTAACTTTAGCAGAACAAATGATCGAGCATGAACATGTAAAGGAACAAAGTTTTCTTGTTTGTGCCCGTTTGTTAAGGAAATTAACATGTTCATTTATGTTCGTTCATTAACAGGAACTGTTCACAAACATACATAACTGAACGTTGATGAATAGATTTAATTGAGCAAACACCAATAAAAGGTAACCATGAGCATTCATCTACGGCGCCTAAAAAATTATGAAAATTAAACTAAACTGTAAAGGATATTTAAATTTCATAAAAAGGGTAAAATGTAATGGACCTAAAAATTTAAATGAATATACAAACTAACAATCATAAATGAGCAAACTTAAAAAAACGTTCTCGAACATATATGAATGAACAAGACATTTGTTCATGCTCGTTTGCTTAACTAAATGAACAAAAATGCTGTTTGGGTTCGTTCACTGAACCTTCATTTACTGGCCTAAAGTTGTCGTTGTTTTCTTCAATATCAATAAAAATAGTTGACATTATTAATTGTGCTATTTTAAAATTATTTTAGTAAAGGAAGCATGAGGGAGATGAAGATCTCAATGACATTAGCAGGCACAAGAAACGTAAGGTATTTTGTGTAGATCATGCTTGTGTAGTTATGCTTTTTGTTCCTCATTTGCCCTTGGAGTTATTGGTTATGTGGTCAATTTTGCAGCATAAGAGCTCAAAAATGGATGAAATGGGTGCAATAAAGATAGCAGCTTGAAAGTGGCATGCGATCTATATTACTGTTTGTCATCGATGTTGCAAATGAAAAATTCAAGAGGTCTTTAATTAATGTAGTTATACTTACTGAGGTACCCTATTTTTTTTTCTATCAATCCATCTTTAATATTCTTGTACAGTAAAAATTTCATGATAAAACAAAAAAGTTAGGAAGCATGCTAGTTTGGTTTTATTTTCACTTTTTAATCTTCTTTTATATGAGTTTTTATGCTATTAGCTAGAATGACCAACTTCAAATTTTCAATAGTTGATGTCTTTTGGAAAATGAAATTTTGGCATTAAACTTTAAATCTTTTACTTATATTATATATATGTTTTGTTCCGTGCAGAAGAGTACCTGGACTGACTAAAAGATTACCGCAAAGGTGAAAACACCTGATCTAATTCAAGGTACAAAATGATGGAAAACAAATTTTCTTGTATCATAGATGGGATTTGATTTAATCTTTTATTTCATTTTTTTAGTGGCTATAGTATTTTTTCATTAAAGATGTCTGTTAGATTTTACACGTACTTCGGTTGGTCGTCAACATGAACAAAGTGTTGTGGGTGTATCAATTTTGTCACTTTTTAGTAGCTTTAAGCTAGTGTTGTTAATATGTTCTTTTTTTTTTGTAATTTGTAAATACTAGTTGAATGAGAAGTAAAATTAATAGAGAGCAGCCATTCCTAGTGTTAAGTAGTAATGTTTACATTTTAGAATGTCTCAGGTGTCATTGATTGTTGACATTCGACTGCGGTGTTGATCTTGTATGTTTTAACCTTTGTGTTTTTAAAAAATCGCAAAAAACAGGACATTGTTTGTACATAGTGTTGATCTTGTTTGTTTTAATTAATCTTTGTTTTTATTGAAAACAGAAAACGAAAAACAGGACTCTATTTGTAGTTTTGTACACAACTCACTTTGGTCATACACAAATGCCTTGTTCTTGAGTTTTTTAACCAATGAAAGAAAATGAAAGGAGAGGAAATGATAAGAAAGGGAAGGGAAGGAAAGAAAATTATTTTAGTTAGGTGTGTTCTTGAATTGAAAGGAAATTAAAGGAAAGGAAGTAATCATCCCATTTTTGGGAGGATAATTTATTGGGAAAAAACATCAATTTAATCCCTCCTAACCCCTCTTACTCCTTTCCATCCTAAAAAAAACTCAAAAACACCTATTTTTTTTAACTATTCTTAGTTTTCCTTTCCTTTCCCTCATTTAAAAAAACTCAAGAACAGAGCGAAAAGGTATGAAGAGACCTTTGGACACTTTTATGCTTTTAGGCTATTCACTAGGAGGGGGCTTTAAAGCCTTCCATAGTGTCATATCACCGCCACGTCATTGACACGTAGGTTTGTTGCCTCTTTCCATAACGCCTCTGTATGGTTTAATCCCTTTATATATATGTGTGTGTGTGTATGTGTGTGTGTGTTTGTGTGCGCCCGCGTGTTTGTGAGAGAGGGGGAGAGAGATAGGGTCCACATATTCACCCCATAGCCCCCCCTTGGCTGGTGATGCACACATTTTGAGGGTTTTGTGAGTGGAAGAGAGGGAGGCGTTTTTTGTGCATTTTTCAACCACACCCACTTTTTGCAAAATGTTCAAAAGCTGACTAAGAGCCACATGGCGCATAATGCCCGGGCGTGCCTAGTTTTAACTACGCATGGCTAAGCCTTTGTTGCTAAAATCAAGTGCTTTGGTGGACGTACATGCGAGAAGTTAATGCGTAACTATTAATATTGAATGTGGTATATATAGGACTCGAGCATTAAATGCTCGACATTTAGTAAAAGTATGTTGCGACAGTGGCGTAGCCATAGTGGCATGTGTCAGGCGGTTGCAAACCATCACCTCCTTTTGTTCGACTTGACATGACATTCTCTGTGTTTATTATACCAGTTGTATGACTAGGTAGCAGGTGGTGATTTTGTAAGATTCTATACGCCATGTTTGTTGGGTTCACCATGTGCTGTGTGTTGGTCTCATGTTGTTTACCTGAACAGTGTTTCTTCTTTCAGTTTGTTTCCACCGGTTATTGGCTTAACCCAATGTGTTGTGTGGATAACTTCGTCTGTCTCCTTCAACCATTATGGGTTTTGGCTCCGGTTCGGTTCTACTCAACTATCGGCCTCCGTTTCTGATCATTCGTAGCACTTTCTCCATTGTCATATAGTTTCGAACATGTTAAGGTTTAATTTGATTTATCATGTAAACAAATAATAAGCATGAAGTCTCCCAGGTGAATTTGCACTTAGAATATGATTTGGAAGAAGTTATGTTTGTAACACTAAATTATACTTATGGCTTATTGTAATTACTATTAAACATGATTTGGATGATAAGAATAGCACAAATGTGGTAAGTTGTATAAAATCGGTTTGTCAGAATGGCTTAAAATGTCAAAATCGTGATTTTGCTTAAGAAAGTGGTCTAACAGTCGACCAATATTTTAAAGGATATTTTAGTATTAATTTTCAACAAAACGAATAATGTAAAATATTGTAAGATGCAATTTGAAGGTTTATATGGTGATTAGAGTTGGAGGAACAAGTGGAAGAGGGAAGAGAAGGACAGAGAACCATGAACACAAAGGGGGAGAAAAGAGGCTTAGAAACCGCTCACAGGAAATTCAGAAGCATTTACAACGCAAGCCAGTCTAATAGTATAGAGTTGCATGATTTACTCCTTAGGTATATCTACCGACTCAGCCATAGTATCACACAACGCACTAAAAGCACAGGGGTTGTTAGTTTGAGGGGTCTTTGCGCACTTTATTGTATCAAAACAGGTGAGCATTGCAGCATTGTTTACTTGTTATGTAAATTGTGAGCTAAGTGTGCTAAAACCAAGGACATGAAGATGTTTGGGGTTGGTGGATTGTTAAACTTTATGAGGCTTATGGGGTTGACTTGCATGGCACCTAGGGACCAGAACCCACCCCTCTAGATTTAGACATCTGCATGTCAATGCAGATGGTCACCTGCATACCTTGGACCAGGGTGGTCTATCGCCAGGTGGACTCCCAAGGCAACATATGGTTTCCCGAGGCCTTGGATGCCTGCACTACAGGTATGATGTACTCGTCGTCGCCCCGACACACCACACACTGATTATGGTACATCACCAAACCAGGCCGACCCATACTCGTTTGAGGGACTGCACCATTTGATAACCACCCTCTTTGACTACCTTGACGGAGAAATTAAATACATTAGGGAGCGGATGGACAAAAATTGCCCCCAAAGGACCAGTAGGTATGGTGTGATCCTGCAGGACCCTTGGCAACCGTGAGAGCACTAACCCCTTCTGTGTTTGTGACTAGATTGATGGATGCTTTGAGACATTTGTGTTTATGGTTTGGTTGTGCCGATGTTTGAACAGTATATTTCATGTACTTTGTATAGATGCTTTTAGACATTATTATTGCTTATGTGATGCCCGCTTCGGGCAACACGGGTTCTTATATACCCATGCCTACTTTATGTTTTATATTTTGTGTTTGTGGTTGTATTTGAAGATATATGCATGTAAGATATAATTTACCGCCAGAACAACCCGACAACTTGCAAGGAGACAACAATAGCACAAATTTCGTCTCGGTCGTAGGGAAGTTAAAATCCTTTTAAACCTCGTTTTCCATTTATATTATGAAACTTTTCACATTAAGGACAATGTAAGATTCAAGTGTGGGAGGGTTTATACTTGGCCAAACCAAGTCTAAAAAGCGGAGATTTTTAACAAAATTTTCAATTTAGGCTTTTGCAGCAATAAAAACCATTAGCTTTTTAAATATTTTTGACAATTCGGGAAACTAAGAAATAACGGGAAACAATAGATCAAAATTAATCTACCTCAAAAGTGAAAAATTAAAAATATGGTTTGTAATAGTGAGACTAACTTCATGCAAAAAATGACGTTTTCACCAAATCCTTCTGTGTGAGAATTAAGCCTCATGTAGATATACTAAAAAACTAATCATATATATTGGATACTTTTGAGTGAGTCAGATACCTCCAGTGGATTAAAACTTGTCTTGAGCATTCTATTCGATATCAGACGAAGCGTTGCATAAAAAGAGAGGTAATATTTTCCAACAAAAACCACAACCACAGTCAAAACCGTATCAAACAAACCCTATACCAAGAACCACAAACCCTATTCCTATTAGAAAAACACTAAACCAACCCAAAACCCTATCCTGCCAATTTACCGTTTCACCAGTAGAATTCAACATTAGTCTTTTACTGGTAGACCCTAAATAGCTGAAATGTATTCTTTTGATTTCAATATACTTTGCTGCTTACAATTCAAAAAAACTAGGTTGCCTCCGGAACTAAGGGAAAAAATCTTTCACTTTACCAATGAGGTGAAGAAAAAATGATGCCAAGAGGAGTAAAGGCCACCATTGTGTGGGATTTCCAAAAGCACAATGAAAATAAGAGCAAAAAGATATGAACGATGTTTGGGATGCGGAAACTGGTCTCACGAAGGAAGATGTAGAGTAAGTACAACCCTCCAAAAAAAACTCTTGCTGAAACACCCGACAAAACCTATCGCCCACACCAAAACCTATGGAAATATACCATCTTTTAACTTATGCAACATTTCACAAAATTGGTGGATAATTGATCTCTCGACAAACATATTTTCTGTAAATTGTATCTTGTCTAAGGAGTGATTATACATACAACATTACACGTATGTCCAGATATAAAGCTGAGTGTGTGTGAACATTGAGAGCACGTGGCATTTTGAATTAAAAAGAAGCTCATAAAAGCAAATCATAGTTTTAAAAATCACTACATATATTAACATGTTTTGCTATTATGGATTACCAGAATTTTTGAAACCTCTCGGATGTTTAGCTTCGGTTTAACGTGTTATGTAACATTCATGAAATTACAAACTAGAAACCCGGCCCCTTTTAGTTTTCAATGTTATTTTATACATTTATAATCAATGCTATGGTGTATTTCTATGTTTTAATCATGTTATTGGTCATTGATACTAAAGTTATATCATACTTACTATGCTAACATATTCGTAAGTCTTTATGAATCGAAAACCGTTACCTCACATTGTATTCTGTGTGACGTATTGTAACATCACGAAAATATCGGATAAAAAACACCAAATTTTCAAAGTGCAAGGACTTAAATGAAAAATCTGTTTTCCTTAGCCATCGCGATACGCGATGGATCAGAAGAAATCCCATCGCGTATCGCTATGGGTATATTACAAAACCCAAGAATGGGCGGCAAAGTGATACGCGACACCTCAAAAGCACAACGTCATCGCGATACGCGATGACGTGGTCTGACAGGAGATGACACGTGTCTTCACGTGGCACCGGGTGTCCAACCACGTGGCACACGTGGCAAGCCTACTAGACTGTACGACAAGCCTAGTAGTGATACGCGATGACCTCTAGGTAGGCCCATCGCGTATCGCGATCCATTAAAATAATAATTAAGGATCCGTTAACCCATCTTTATACGCGATCCATCCTTAATAAGAACCATCGCGTATCGCCACGGGTCAGCTGATCAATGCCTATAAATAGGGCCATCAGCCCTTCATTCATGCTCACACCTTTCACTCTCACTCTAGAATACTTTCTCTCTGCCTCGATAAGCATGCCACGACCCTCCTCGTAATCCGTGCCAAAACCGACATTACCTCGAAATCCATGCCACACACTGACAATGAAGCCTATCGATCCGACACCCGCCTCAAAGTGTGTTGGAACCCGAAATCGTATCAATCTCAATAACAATAACACTAACAGATCTCAAATCTGAACGTAATCGATTAATACTTTAACAATAGATCTAACTCATAATTACGTATGATTAGGTGTTGTGTATGTTTATATATTATCAGTATAATATTACGGTTGAAGATCGAGAGAGGATTTGGACAGAATATAGTTAATTAAAACTCTCAAAACTTCTATTAAATTGTGAACAGGAGTTCACTATATATAGAAGGTGATCTGGTTCGCTAACATCCCCTAGCGAACCAGCCTCTCCTTCGTTACATACATTAACATAGCGAAACACCCCCTGATTCGTTAACATCCCTTAACGAATCAGGAGGGAATACATTAACAGTCTAGTTCGCTAACATCCCCTAGCGAACTAGACTATAACTTAACGAACTAGCTATTAAATAAATTAATTATTACATTAATCAATAAACAAAAACGTTAACAATAAATACAAAGACTCAAGACGCAAAACCGTGCACTAACAGGCACCCCCTCGTCTTGAGCTCTTTGTCTTTAACTTATTTGAAGCGCTTTGACTGCCAGTCTCTGCAACTATGAATTCCATGTTCATGACACACACGAACGACTCGTTGGAATTGCATAGCCAGGTCGTAATCTTCTTGGCGCTCGAACAAGATCTGCTTCCTGAAGAGCACGTCATTGTCGGTCTCTGATAAATTAACCAACCACATCGGGTCGATGATCTTGATAAACTTAGTCTTCAGACCTCTTCCCAAAACAATGATGGCCTCGCTGGTGTGGTTGTCATAATACCAGCGGTTGAAAGACAGATAAATATCTTGTGGCATTGTCTTCACAGGAACCTGCTTCATTGTCTTTGGAGGCTTCACCTTCAAGATCAATTTCCTCCAGCCCGTCCTTGGATTAATCTCATCAATACGCTTTCGTCTAGGGACCTGGGGCTTGAAGAATTTGAAGCCATGATTGACCTCGAACAGTAAGTGTTGGTGAAACCACTCAGCTGTTCGGTAACGATTAATAAATGGACGTCTCGCGAGGGTTCGTACATCCCAACGCGGTAGAGTTAAAACGTCCCTTATTTTCTCGTAATACTGGACACCCTTTTCCCACTTGACTATACATACCTTAAGGTCAAAATCATAGAGCCAGGAGACAATATCACCATGTACCATAGAAACGGTCTCTGTTGGTGCACGGTTTTGCGTCTCGAGTCTTTGTAATTATCGTTAAATGTTTATTTGATTATTTTAATGTAATATTTAATGTTTATTTATCTAATTCGTTATGTTATGTCTAGTTCGCTAGGAATGTTAGCGAACTAAGACTAGTTCGTTAAGGTTAGGTCTAGTTCGCTAGGAATGTTAGCGAACTAGGACTTTATAATGTATTCCCTCCTGATTCGTTAGGGGATGTTAACGAATCAGGGGGTGGTTCGTTAAGTTAATTAAGTTATTTAACGAAGGGGATTCTGGTTCGCTAGGGGATGTTAGCGAACGAGATCGTCTTCTATATATAGTGAACCACTGTTCACTTGTAAAGAGAGGAGTTTTGAGAGAATTAACATTATTTAGAAATATTTAAAGTATTCTCTCTCTCTCTCACAAGTTTCACATTAATCTTATATTGATAATATATATTACATAACAATCAAACTAAGGTATAGAAAGAGTTAGATCCATTTAAATAATATCAACATATAGATCTGGATTAGATCTGAGTTGTTGATTAGAACGAGTGTAAGTCAGGGGATCAAACAAGTGGTATCAGAGCTTTCGGGGCTCAATTCACTTGGTTTTGATTGTTATTATTATAGTTTTGTGTTATTTTTCTGTTTGGATTGAAATTGAATTAATTTGAGTTGATTTGGATTGAATATGGATGGATTAGAGTGATTTTGGTTTAGTTAAGGTATTATTGAGGTTCAATTGTGTGGAATTGGAGTGTGAATTGGATTTGGAATGTGTATTGTGCTTTCGGTTTAAGTCCGTGAACAGGGGTTTGATTTTGGTCGAAATTGGTTCGTGTATGGTGTTAATCGGTTACGAGTTGTGCTGGATTGAATTCGCTTTGCGATTACGAGCATTTTGGTATATTATGTGTTGAGTTTGGTTAAGAATTGTGTGTGAATTACAGATATGGAATTGATATATTTCTGGGTTTGATCTTCATATTTCTGGAAATTTGTTCTTGAATGTTTGAAGATTTGAAGATGAATGCGGTTCGTTATAAAATTTTAGGCGATTCGCTATGTCTTTAATTTGATTCGCTATCAATTCTTGTCATTCGCTAATCAGTTCGCTAGCTGATTCGTGTGAGTTAATCAATTCGTGTTATCTAGTTCGTTAACTAGATAACTGATTCGTTTGACACGTGTTAGTCTTAGAATTTGTGCCATAACAACTTTTTGCCACGTGGCAGAAAGGAATCAAGTTTGTTACAAACGGTTGTAACAACCTGATTCGTTATATTATAATTCGCTATAGTGTTGATTCGTTATCAACTGTAGTTGATTCGTTATCTTAATTCGCTAAGCATTCCTAAGTAATTCGTTAAGTTGACTTGGTCAATTCGCTTGATCAATTCGTTAAGTTGACTTGGTCAATTCGCTTGATCAATTCGTTAAGTTGACTTGGTCAATTCGCTTGATCAATTCATTAAGTTGACTTGGTCAATTCGCTTGATCAATTCGTTAAGTTGACTTGCTCAATTCGTTTAGTCAATTCGTTAAGTTGACTTGTGATTCGTTAAGCCTTTATCACATTCGTTATCTGTTTCGCCATTTGGGTGATTCGTTAAACTTAGTTGTGATTCGTTAAGGTTGACTCGCTTAGTTGACTTTTGATTCGTTAACCTATTCTCCTCATTCGTTAAGACTTGATTCGTTAAGACTTGATTCGTTAAGTCTTGATTCGCTACAACTATTCACAATTCGCTACTATTGTTCACTGATTCGTTAAGATATTTTATTACTAGTTTATTTTCAAAGATGGCTGGTATGTATGCATTGGCGTCTCAAAATATGTTGATGCAACAGATGTTGCAACTTGATACCGAGATTGGTTCACATTCTAAATGTCCAAGATTGATGAAATTCAGTGACTTCGCCAAATGGGAACCTCGGTTTCGTGCACATTTGGGATCTGTTCATCCTGACTGTTCATATTGTCTGGATGAGGTTTATGTTGCACCAATGATTGGTGATGATACTGTTGGGTATACTCCTAAAGCTGTCTCTCAATACTCACAAGAAGAGAAGAAAGCTTTAGAAATTGAGATAAAAGCATATTCTACATTGACTATGGCTTTACCAGAGAATATTTTTCATCAAGTTGGAAGTATCAAGAGATGTGCATCTTTGTTTCAACATCTGCGTATGAGAAGCATGGGAAACACAGCTGAGAGTAAGAAAGTGATGTTCAAGTTTCAATTTCGAAACTTTAATTTATTAAAAGGAGAAACAGTTGAAGAAATGACTACCAGATTTAGTCATTTGATTGCTGAAATGAATAAAATGAGAATGGAAATTTCTGAAAGAGATAAAATTGACACTATCAAGAGTGTGCTTCCTAGTTCCTATTCAACATTTCTCATGGTTTTGAAAGAGAATGATTATTTTCTGAATGAAGATTTAACAGCACTTGAGTTCCTACAAAAGATCGAAGCAAGAGAATATGATCTTAAGTGTCAAAAGTCTTCAAAAGAAAATCAAGATCCGGCTTTCTATGGTGGAAGTATGCCTCTGAGTTCAACAATCTCACCTATCACTGCTTTTCTAACTCATGCCGCAAGTGAAAAAGAATCTGCTTTATTTAATGATCCAAAAGTTTGTTACACCTCCTAGTGTGAATATGAAGGAAGCTAAGCAAAACTTTGCTTTTCTGACGGCATTTATGTCTTCATATGAAAACCTAGTGAGTAGTAAAATTGCCACGAGTGAGTTAACAGATGAGGATTATGATCAAATAGATTCGGATGATCTAGAGATCATGGATTTGAAATGGAATATGGCCATGATCGTTCGAAAGGTTAAAAGATTCATGTAGAGAACTGGAAAAGATCTTCCAGCATTAAACAAGAAGTTGGGTTTTGACAAATTGAAGGTGAAGTGTTATAATTGTCAAGAATTCGGGCATTTCGCGAAGGAATGTGACAAACCAAGAAAAGAATACACTGGACCTCGTGGTCAAAGTCAAAATGCTTCTTCACCACGAGGAAGTGATGCTGAAAAGAAACCGTCTACTTCTACAACACAAGCGATGTTAGCAGATGGAACTGATTGGTCTCAAAGGCTATTGTGCAATGATGTTCAAGCAAATTTAGCTATGTTTGGGTTACATGAAGATTGTCAAGATGCTACTGCTAGTGTGATGTCTTCAGATAATGATTCTGGATCTGATTCTGATGATTCTTGCGACAAGTCTTCTGAATCAATGTTTGCTTGCATGGCTAAGATTAATGAGGTTAGTAATTCTATCTTTTCTACTTCATTTGTTAAAGCATCATGTGTTGACTGTGAATCTAATAACTCTAAGTTAGAAGCTTTGAAAAATCAATATGATAATCTTATAAGAGAAATTGCTTCTCTTAAGGACACTTATCGACAATCTCTTGAGTCTCAAATGAAATCTCGAGAAAAGATTGAAGCATTGTCGACAAGTAATCATGATCTCAAAGCTGAGTTATCTGTGAAAATGACCATTAATGACCAAAAGTTTCAGGAAATCTTGAAACATCGTTCTAAAATAACTGAGCTTGAGAATGAGGTTCTTGAGTTGAAGAACAAGTTGGGTAAATTTCGAAATTCTTCTTTTTTATTAAATGAAATTATTGAAGTTTCTGGAAAACAAAAAGATTCTAAGAAAGGTATTGGTTTTGTTGAAATTCCGCCACCTTTTCATAATGATTATAAAATTAATCCTTTTGCAAGAAAAGAAGAGGATTTGATTCAAAAGGAATCTGTGATTTCTGAGAAACCTAAAATGGTTAAACCTGAAATTGTTAAACCCCAAGTTGCTCCTCAAAAATCTCATGTCAAAGCAAAAAGGTGTATGTTGAACACAATGACGAGGTCATTATTGAGGATGTGTTTGAACCAGAGATTATACACAAGAATAAGAACATTCCCAGTTCTAATCATATTCTGTGCGAACCTCACGAATTTGAGGAAGCAGTGTATGGTTCACACAAACTTCAAGAGAAAAAGGAAAATTCAAAGAAAGTGAACTCTATGAAGGCAAAGAAGTCAGTTAAACCGAAAATTTCTGATGAGGATTAATGCGTTTCATTAATCCTTCTAGTTCTAAGCCATCTGCTGCTAGAGTTTTTAAGTTAAAAGGAATGGACACAATGTTCACTGAAAAAGATATTCCAATTAGTATCATTAAGCCTGAGCTAATTGAGAGTGTGTTTTACAATGAAACTTCCAAGGTTCGTGAACTTGAACGTGTGTATGCTCAAGCGAAAGCATCAATCTCATCTGATCCATTGACTAAGGCACAACAATTTTTAAAGCAAGCTAAGAAGATTAATTTTGTTAAGTCAACTGGAACAGATACACTACAAAGTTTTTCAAACAGTTCTAATTTAGATTTTTATTTAAACAAGAAATCTGAATTATCTGATGAGTTTGCTAAGAGCATGACTAAGAATGTGAGTCATCATAAATCATCTATTCCGATTACTTCTAAACATCATCTTGTGGACATGCGAACGTGTTTCTTATGTGGTCAACAAGGTCATGCTGTGAGAAATTGTAATCAACAGAACTTTCAGAATCTTCATCCTTTTATCAAGGACAAATCTAAACCAATTCCAGTGGTTAAGGAGATTCTGAAACGACCAATGTCGTATGCTGATGATACTCATATCTTGTTCTCTGATGTGAATCCTCGGAAGGTGTTTCAGATCAATGAGACACACGGTCAAGTGAAACCAAAATTCATTCCAACTGAACCTTTATGTCAAAACAGGAATTCAAACATTGTTCAGGCAGCTTATTTAAGACGAAAGTCTAAGAAGCCAGTAACTTATTCACAAGTGGCTGAACAACAATTGAAATCTGTTAATGTTAATGATCAAAGAGAAAACCAAAAGGTGCCCAAGACTGAGGCCTGGGCTGCCTTTTTGAACTAATCACTTTTGTTTATGTGTAGGGTTCATCCAAGACCATTTCTGGTGAAAACTGGATCATGGATAGCGGATGTTCTCATCATATCACCGGAAATCTCGACCTATTAACCAACGTAAGGAATATTCAAGGTGGTTATGTAGCGTTTGCTGGGAATTCTGGAGGCATGATCACACAAGAGGGTGATGTTTCAAATGGTCATATTACATTTGAAAAAGTAAATTATTGTGACAAGGTTGATCATAACTTATTGAGTGTATCGCAGATTTGTGATAAAAAGTACACTACAATATTTACTGACAAAGAGTGTCTTATCTTGAAACCGGGTTACGTGATTCCCGAGGACATGGTTATCATGCGATCACCACGATCAAATGATATTTATGTCTTAAACATGAGTTCTAAGATATCAACATCAATTGAAACATGTTTTGTCTCGAAAGCAACTGAGAAAGACTCGATTCTGTGGCATCGACGAATGGGTCACATTCATGTTAGAAAGATGAATTATTTAATGGCAAATGACTTAGTTGAGGGTGTCTCGCTAAAGAACTTTAAGTTATCTGATCACTGTGTTGCATGCAAAAAGGGCAAGCAAAAGAAGAAGACACATCCATCTAAGTTATTGAATTCCATTAATACTCCTCTTGAACGACTTCATATGGATTTGTTTGGTCCAGTGAATCGTGCGAGTATTTTTGGAGACTGGTATTGTCTTGTAGTGACAGATGATTATTCAAGATATTCATGGGTGTTATTTATGAGTTCAAAAGATCAAACACCTGTTTTGGTACAAAACCTTATTACTAAGATCGAATCACTGTACAAACAAAAGGTGAGGAGAATCCGAAGTGATAATGGTACTGAATTCAAAAACACTATTTTGGATTTCTTTTGTATTCAAAAGGGAATTCACCGAGAATATAGTGCTCCTTATGTACCTCAACAAAACGGTGTTGCTGAACGGAAAAATAGAACTCTGATTGAAGCTGCACGTACAATGCTTGCTGATTCAAAGCTTCCTATTCAATTTTCGAATGAAGCAGTGAACACAGCTTGTTATACACTTAATCGGGTTCTAACAGTTAAACGACTCAAGAAGACAAGCTATGAAATTTTAAATAACAGAAAACCTAATTTAAAGTACCTGGAACCATTTGGGTGTCCGTGTACAACGTTGAAGAAGGATTCGGGTAAATTTGATGAAAAGGCTATCGAAGGATATTTCTTGGGCTATGCGTCTCCAAAGAAAAGAGTATTTAATTTTACATCTGGCTGTGTTGAAGAATGGTACCATGTGGACTGTCAAAAGTACACAACTCCTCCACAAGGGAAAGGTCCAGACTGGATGTTTGACTACGATAGTTTATTTAATTCGTTTACTCCTTCGACTGATCACATCGATGAAGATCTGGTTAGAGCTTACTTTGAAGAACACTTGAAAATTTCAAGCTCTTCAAATTCTAATGCAGATGAAGTTCAACCCGATGCTAAAACAGAAGAATCTCATGTTGTTCCTCCAGTTGTTATTGATAGTACCTCTACTTCTTCCGATGATGATCAAGCTGAGATTCAAGTTATTGATCTTGATAGTGATAATGCTTCATCTCCCGAGTTGGGAGAACATTACACTAATTTATTTGATAATGTTGTTGTTCCTGAAAATCCTACTCTTCGGATTAATGGATATCATCCACAGGACAATATCATTGGAGAACTTGATGTGGGCGTTCGTACACGTCATCAAGTTGCTTCGTCAAGCGACAATAACGTATTGTGTGCTTACACTAATTTACACTCTTCGGGAATTGTGAATATTGCTAAATTCAATTGCTTTCTATCTCAAGTTGAGCCAACGACAGCTCGTAAGGCACTTGAAGATCCTTCTTGGGTAGAAGCTATGCAAGAGGAATTACAGCAGTTTGCACGATTGGGTGTTTGGGATTTAATAGACAAACCTGTTAGAGTCAAGAAAGCTATTCCGACTAAGTGGGTATTTAAATGTAAAAAGGACGATCGAGGGGTGATTGTCAGAAACAAAGCACGTCTAGTGGTGCAAGGTTTTCATCAGCAAGAGGGTATTGATTATACTGAGGTATATGCTCCAGTTGCAAGATTAGAGTCGATTCGAATCTTTCTGGCTTATGCTGCTTACAAGAATATCAAGGTATATCAAATGGATGTCAAAAGTGCTTTTCTCAATGGTGAACTACATGAGGAAGTGTTTGTTCAACAACCACCTGGTTTTGAAGATCCTGATTATCCTGACCGTGTTTACCGTTTAAACAAGACCCTGTATGGTTTACATCAAGCCCCGAGAGCTTGGTATGGCACACTCGCCGACCATCTGACGGATAATGACTTCAAACGAGGAACTGTTGACTGCACTTTATTTCATAAAACTGTTGGTGATGATCTTCTTCTAGTCCAGATTTATGTTGATGATATTATATTTGGGTCTACAAACGACACTTTATGTAAGGAGTTCGAGAAGTCCATGCAAACAAAGTTCGAAATGAGCTCGATGGGAGAGATGAATTTCTTTTTAGGGCTACAGGTTCATCAATCTGATAAGGGAATCTTCATTCATCAGACTAAGTATGTGAACGACGTCTTGAGCCGATTCAAGATAACTGCCGGAAAAATCCCTTCAACTCCTCTTCCAGTGGGTCACAATTTATCACCGGATGAATTGGAGGATACCGTTGATCCGGCCCTTTATCGTGCTATGATTGGTTCTCTAATGTATTTAACTGCTTCTCGACCCTACATAATGTTTGCTGTTTGTGTGTGTGCTAGGTACCAAGCTAGTCCCCGAGTGACTCACCTGGCAGCGGTCAAGCGTATTTTGCAATATCTACGGGGAAATCCTGACATCGGGTTATGGTATCCCAAAGATAATTCTTTCGATTTTACCGCCTACTCAGACTCAGATTATGGAGGATGCAAGATCAACTTCAAATCAACGACTGCAGGATGTCAATTTTTAGGAAACCGGCTTGTTTCCTGGCAGTGTAAGAAGCAGACAACGGTCTCTACTTCAACCGCCGAAGCTGAATATGTTGCAGCCTCGAGTTGCTGTTCCCAGGTTCTGTGGATACAACAACATCTTCGCGACTACGGTTTGAAGTTTCTTACTACTGCCATCTTGATTGATAATTCTTCTGCTATAAGTATCACCAAGAATCCCGTACAACATTCTAAAACGAAACATATCGAGATTCGATATCATTTTATACGGGATTGTTATGAAAAGAAACTAATTGATCTTGAGAAAGTACATACAGATTTTCAAAAAGCCGATCTATTACCAAAGCGTTTGATAAAACACGTTTTACTTTTTTGCTTGGTTTAAATGGATTGAAGATCCTTGCTGAGATCCTAAAATTAGGATAATTATCTTTTATGTTTTAGATTTTTGGGGGTGAAAAGTATAGAAAATACAAAAAGAATGTGCTTTCGTTTGT
Organism: Bidens hawaiensis; assembly: GCF_021521415.1. Lineage (NCBI taxonomy): Eukaryota > Viridiplantae > Streptophyta > Magnoliopsida > Asterales > Asteraceae > Bidens > Bidens hawaiensis. The sequence goes on along the minus strand of NW_027498398.1, from coordinate 23,807 downwards.
ATAGATAAAATACAAAAACATTAAATTTTTTTTTTCAAAAATTCAAAAATATTGTGATTTCTGTTCTTTAATGTTTTCCCTTTAAATATCTTGAAAAACCAAAAACATTTTAAAATTTTGAAAAACCAAAAAGAATGTAATTTATGTTTTTGTACAGAAAAATCTAAAAAACCAAAAATATTGTGTTTTAAAGTTTGTACAGAGAAAAACCAAAAAGATTTTTAGATTATTTTCTCGCTGAAAATTATGTCGGTTATTTAAGTTTGTGAAGCATGCTTGCATGTCTTGGTCCTATGATTCACTTGTGAATTGTTGGTCAACCATTTATTTATTAACTTAAGTTAACTGGGGTGATTAATTTATCTTTATTTTGTTTTTATGCTCCTCAAAATTTTGAGATTTTGAAGCAAAAAGAGAAAATGATAGTACATTGATTATTTTGACCCCAAGTTCAGCAAAAAGTAAGCTTAAAAGACTGTGTGCTTAATTGCATTGGTGCATTGGTAGGTCTTAAAACAACCCAGTAGAGTAAAGTATGTGATATAAACATAAAGAAAAAGCCAAATTGAAAGGGGTATTAGTCTCTAGCAAAGTCTTGGTGAGGATGGCAGAAATGTAATAACTAGTCATACTCAAGCCTTATATGTGTTGATCTCCCAAAAATCAAATACAGCAAATAACAAGCGTTAAGATTCCGGACATTGTGAGTCTTTATGCGGCTTAACCATCTGGGTATTCATATGCATGAATATTTCACTCACTTTCTAGAGCAAACCCAAAGTCATTAAACTTGATCACTGCTGTACCTCGTACAATTTACATTACTGACTTGATCAAAATCCGCTGTTAGTCATACAAATTGTTCATCCCTTGCGTGCATCTTAATACCATTAAGAAACGGACCCCAGGGGATACAATGTATGTAAGCCGACAGATGGACTCGTGCAAACTCACTCACAGTTAAGGAAACTTGATGCATTGCTCAAAACTTCTACAATTGGTAACAAAATTTTGATCAACAATATAATGGTTTAAGTCAAGTTGGGGTGATTTGGCAAAAATCAAACTACGCTTGAACCGAGATTAGAGGCTGATTATTTCTGATATTCTGTGCTCTAATTGAACTATTTAATCATATCACAAAAATACTTGAATGTGTGTTATTAGATTTATGTGGACAACAATACCAATGACGACTTATCGCCAGTCATAATATCGCTGAAATATAAAACTGTGACGGAAGGGCAATTTGGTCAATATGATTCTCTGCTCAAACTCGACAAAATTACAAAAATATGTACTGCTTTTGATAAAATCTTTGAAAAATACAAAAAGATTGTCTATTTTTAATAGTTCGGATATTTTTCTGTAAATACATTCTTTAATTCTTTAATTTTTTTTACAAAATACCAAAAATATTTTCGTTTTCTTTATACCAAAATATTTAAATAAAATTTAAGTCAAGTTTCGGTAATCTGAAACAATTTTAACGTATTAGGTTGTCGGGATATAAGGATTTCTCGATAATTTAACTTATTGATTTATTTCATTAATTTATTCATTTATTTATTTAATTTAAAATTAAATAAAAAGGGTTTAATTCGCTAAAATCCATTCGTTATTTATGGATAACGAACTAGGTGATTCCTTAGCGAACTAGCTTCTGGTTCGCTAACCTAATTCGCTTCCGCACTCTGTAACGAATCATCCCTTCGTTATACATATTTAACGAATCATGACACGAATCGTGTCTTGATTCGCTAACTTTAATTTAACGAATCACATTGTGATTCGCTAAAATAAGGTAACGAATTGAGTTAGCGAATGGACTAATTCGCTAACCTTTAAGTTAAACGAATCGTCTGATTCGTGCAAGCTGTACCTAGGGTTTCGTGTTTCGCTATATAAGACAAGATAACGAATAGGATTCCACTGTTCGTCTTCTTTCTTCATATTTCAGAAACTGTTCAAATTCTCTCTGATATTTTCGATCTTTGTGTTTGAACATTTCAAAGATTAATTTGAGTGTCTAAGGTATACATGTGTTTGGCGATAGCATTTTCGTCAAAAACGACATTGATTTAACTGTTAAATTATGATATTTCAGGGGTTTAAGGGTTTTGAACTTTTGAAATTCATTTGTGTATAATTTATGTTATTAATTGTCTGATTTTGATATTATTTTGATCGGAATCACTTTCCGATACCCTTGGTGGACTCTAATCATCTTTTGATTATTGTTTGCAGGGTTAATTATGATTATGTGTTCTTGATGGTTACTGTTGGTTCGTTGATCCTTAGTACACTTAGGTAATGAGTCTCAATCTCATTCACCTACATTAACGAAGGTGTTTCCGAGCTCAACGAGCTGATTATCGTGATAGTTCAACGATTATTATGGCCAAATTGAATCTGGGTTACTATGTTGACTATTATTGTTCTTGATAATTTTGACTTTGACTTAGTGGAGTCTAAGAAAAAGTCATAATTTTGACCATTCGTTAGTCTTAGCGAATTGGAACTGTTTCGTGTCCAATTCGTTAAGATTTCATACGAACTAGCTTAGCGAATAAGATGGCACACGAATCAGAATTTGATTCGCTTAAAATATAACGAACTAGAGTTTAGTTCGTTAACTTAATTAGTGATTCGCTAGGTCTAGTTCGTTAAGTAATTTACTTGATAGCGAATCGCCTGACTCGTTATCTTTGTATAACGAATCAGGGTGATTGTTAACGAATGACAATTTAAAAAAATAAAAAAAAATAATAAAAAAAAAATTATAATTTAATTAACTAAATTGAATATTCAATTAATTTAATTAAAGGATTTAAATCGTCGAATATGCGTAGCTAGATTAAATACATTTATCTTTTGAATATATACGGTGATATCTATTCTTATATATGTTTTATTTATACAGTAAATCATGGCTGAACAAGAACAACCACAGGAACAACCACAAGTACAACCACCACAACAAGCTGAAATGGTCTTATTACCGTTCGATAAGAAGCACAACATCTGTGCTTATGTCGATCATGATGTGGCTGATTTAAGGACGTTCGGAGCGATGTTGAATTTCTTACGCCGTTCGAAGATACACTATGCAATCACTGCTAAACCTAAGGTGTATCTTAGTATTATCAGGCAGTTCTGGAACACGGCAGTGTATGTTGAGGAAAGTAATTGGGTTCAAGCTACAATTAATCAGCTTCCGATCACGATCGATGTTGAGGTCATTCGTCGGGTACTTCAATTTGACGATAGTGAGGATTACCCGAGTTAATTTGACAGGACGTTGGTGAGGGGGCTATTCACAAGATTAAGTTATGGGGGTGATATTCGTCGGTCCATGTTGAACAAGAACGGTTTATGTCCACCTTACAAGTACTTGTTGCATGTTTTGCTTCATTACTTGAGTGGACGTCGCGGTGGTTTCGATGAATGTAGACTGAGCCTACAATCGGCATTTGTTGCTTTAATCCTGAACAAGCCATTCAACTATTTAGAACTAATCTTTGATCATTTGAAAGAGCAAGTTCAGCAAACTCTACCGACAAAAAAGTTCTTGATGTATCCACGCTTTCTACAATTAATTATTCAAGATTTGATACCGGATTTGGTGATTGATCGATCGTTGGTGAACAACGTTCTTGATATGGAACATATAAAAGCTGAAACGGTGCAGCGGATGTTGATTTATCGGAAGGATAAGCCGCAGGACAAAAGGATGATTGGTCATATAATCAACCCTGATTATATGTCCTCCTAATGAGCGCTGGATCCATGATGATTCGGATTCTGAGCGTGAAGGGGGAGACGGTGGGAACAATGATGGAGATGATGATGATGATAACAATGGTGATGGTGATGCTGGAGCTGGTGAGCGAGCTTTGAAAGAACAACAAGATGCAGTTGATGCTGCTCTAGCTGCCACCATGAAAGCACAGCAAGAACGAAAACGAAAAGGCAAGGCTGTAGCTACTGATGAGCCACCTAAGAAGCCCCATGTATCCTCTGGGGCTGGTGTAATTATTGGATCACCACCACCTCGTCAATCAACTACTCAAAGCTCGGCGGTGCCGCTAACTACTAGCACCCCGATGCTCACATTAACAACGACGATGGTGTCACATGAGAGGCTTGGCTTGATTCCTCAAACGGCGTTGACCGAGATGCCGAGTCCTCCGGCTGTGCTGTCAACTGTTTCCTCCACCACTACAATGGGACCTCCTCCTCTTCCAACAACTACATTTCCTCCATCTCTGTCTAATGATGTCTCTTTCATGAGAATCACTCGGCCTCAGGGTCCTATTCAACCAGTTCATCCATCTGTATACAATTTGTCACCTGGACGTCAAACAGAAATGCTGCTTAATCTGTTACACTTATATGAAAACCAAATGGCAGCTGACCGACTCAATCAAGAACGACTCATGGAGAATCAAAGAAAAATGATGAGTTACATTTCGTTTTGTCAGAAGGAGACCAAGTCGCTGCGTGCGATTGTTGAGTCTCAGGAGGTGAAATTAAAAGAACAAGATGAGTTAATTTTACAATTAACTTGTAAAGATGATGCCCTCAAGAAACTCAAAAATGATGATGATGATCCTGACGAGTCTGATGCAGGAGGTGAGCCTAAACAATCACATGGTTCATCCTCTGGTGCTGGTGTGAGTGGCGCTGATGATTCAGACAAACAGATAATTTCATTTCAAGATCCAACAGCGGCCAAGCCGATAGAGATGATTGAGGCTAACACGGTAATATTTATTGATGAATTGGGGATAGTTAGAAGTATGGTGAACAGAGATGAGGTACAGATTGGTGAGTTTGTGGTTAGATCTTTGACAAGGGAGCAGATCTCGATTCTACTTGGGCTGAATGACGATCAGCTGACTACATTAGAGACTGAGCCCGATGTCGAAGTGATCAATGAGGAAGAAATGGAAGATGATCCGTTATTTATGAATACGGACTTTATTTATGAGAACGAAGAGATTGAAATGGAGGATGTTACTGCTGAAGAGTACCCGGACTTGTATCAACACGCAAATGTTGATCAAGGTGCTCCGGTATTTCATGAAGACGTAATTAAAGAAACTGAGGACGATTTGGAGAAGATTGTGCAGCGAACGGTTCCTTTACTCAAAGAAGTGACTGATGATGATATTGAAAGATGGTTCAAACGCCAGAAAGTGGGTAAGATCATCAGTGCTTTTCGGTATGTAGATAAAGAAAGAAAGGATATTGCTGCTGCTTGGATTGAGGCAAATCAAATGACTACCTTCAAGACAGTTTCTAAGGTACATGGTGACATTGTCTCCTGGCTCTTTGATTCAGACCTGAAGGTATGTATTGTGAAATGGGAAAAAGGTGTGCAATATTACGAGAGGATAATGGATGTGTTAACATTACCGCGTTGGGATGTACGCACCCTCGCGAGACGTCCATTTATCAATCGTGGGGGCAACCGAACTGCTGAATGGTTTCATCAACACTTACTGTTCGAGGTCAATCATGGCTTCAAGTTCTTCAAGCCCCAGGTCCCAAGACGTAAACGTACTGATGAGATTGATCCGAGAACTGGATGGAAGAAACTTGTTTTGAAAGTGAAGCCACCAAAGACAATGAAAAGAGTCCCTGTGATGACAATGCCGCAAGATATTTATCTGTCTTTCAACCGTTGGTACTATGACAATCGTACTGGCGAGGCCGTTATTGTTCGTGGTCGAGGACTACAGACTGAGCTCATCAAGATAATCGATCCGATGTGGTTGGTTAATTTATCAGAGACAGACAATAACGTGCTACACAGGAAGCAAATTTTGTTTGAACGCCAAGAAGATTACTACCTGGCTATGCAATTCCAACATGTTGTTCGTGTATGCCATGAGCACGGGATTCATAGTTGCAGAGATTGGCAAACAAAGCGTATCAAATAAATTAAAGACAAAGAGCTCAAGACGAGGGGGTGTCTCTTAGTGCACGGTTTTGCGTCTCGAGTCTTTGTAATTATCGTTAAATGTTTATTTGATTATTTTAATGTAATATTTAATGTTTATTTATCTAATTCGTTATGTTATGTCTAGTTCGCTAGGAATGTTAGCGAACTAAGACTAGTTCGTTAAGGTTAGGTCTAGTTCGCTAGGAATGTTAGCGAACTAGGACTTTATAATGTATTCCCTCCTGATTCGTTAGGGGATGTTAACGAATCAGGGGGTGGTTCGTTAAGTTAATTAAGTTATTTAACGAAGGGGATTCTGGTTCGCTAGGGGATGTTAGCGAACGAGATCGTCTTCTATATATAGTGAACCACGTTCACTTGTAAAGAGAGGAGTTTTGAGAGAATTAACATTATTTAGAAATATTTAAAGTATTCTCTCTCTCTCTCACAAGCTTCACATTAATCTTATATTGATAATATATATTACATAACATTCAAACTAAGGTATAAAAAGAGTTAGATCCGTTTAATTAATATCAACATATAGATCTGGATCAGATCTGAGTTGTTGATTAGAACGAGTGTAAGTCAGGGGATCAAACAGTCTTGAAGGTGGTCACTTGATTTGCTTTAACCCAGGCTTCAGCTGTGTCTTTGCGTTCTTGGTCAACAATGCGATGTGCCTTAATAATCTTACCCACAGCTTTAAACCTGAACCAACTTTTAATCTCTTCAACAGTCGGATCATAAGGCTTAGCAGTATAAAAGCCTTTTCCTTTGGACTTCACTTCAAGACAATCCTCAGCTTCTTTAATTACTTCTTCATGAAATACCGGAGCACCTTGATCAACGTTTGCGTGTTGATACAAGTCCGGGTACTCATAAGCAGTCACATCCTCCATCTCAATGTTCTCATTCTCATAAATAAAATCCGTATTAATAAACAACGGATCCTCATCCAACCCTTCCTCATTCTCTACCTCAACATCGGGCTCAGCTTCTAAAGCATTTAGCTGATCATCATTCAGCCCAAGTAGTATAGAAATCTGCGTCCGTGTCAATGATCTTTCTACAAACTCACCAACCTGTATCTCGTCGCTATTCACCACACTCTTAACCACCCCTGATCCATCAACAAATATCACCGTATTAGCTGCAATCATTTCAATTGGCTTGGCAGCTGTTGGATCTTGATAAATAATAATTTGTTTGCTCGAATCATCACCGCCACTAACACCAGCACCAGAGTAATGAACCATGCGATTGTTTAGGCTCACCTCCTGCACCAGATTTGTCAGGATCATCGTCGTCATTCTTGAGTTTCTTGAGGGCATCTTCTTTACAAGTTAATTGTAAAATAAACTCTTCTTGTTCCTTTAATTTCACCCCCTGAGACTCAACAATCGTACGCAACGACTTAGTCTCCTTCTGACAGAAAGAAATATAACTCATCATTCGTCGTTGGTTCTCCATGAGTCGTTCTTGATTTTGACAGTCAGCTGCCATTTGATTTTCATATAGATGTAGCAGATTTAGCAGCATTTTAGTTTGACGACTTGGCGGCAAGTTGTATACGGACGGGTGAACAGGTTGAACAGGTCCTTGAGGCCGAGTAATTCTCATAAATGAGATATCACTTGGTGGAGGTGGAGGAGGAGTAGTTGTTGACGGAGGAGGAGGTCTCATTGATGTAGTAGGAGATACTGTAGACAATGCAACAGGAGGTCTCGGTATCTCGGTTAACGCCATTTGAGGAATAAGACCGAGCCTCTCATGTGACACCAACGTTGTCGTCAAAGTAAGCATCGGAGTGCTAGTAGTTAGCGGCACCGCCGAGCTTTGAGGCGTTGTATGACGTGGTGGTGGGGTTCCAATGATTACCCCAGCCCCAGCAGACACACGGGGCTTCTTTGATGGTTCACCAGTAGCTACAGCTTTACCCTTTCTTTTTCTTTCCAGCTGAGCTTTCATGGTGGCAGCTAGAGCAGCATCGACTGCATCCTGTTGTTCTTTAAGAGCTCGTTCACCAGCTCCACCATCACCATCATTCCCATCATCATCTCCACCATCATTGTTCCCACCTTCTCCCCCTTCACGCTCGGAATCCGAATCGTCGTGGATCCAACGCTCATTAGGCGGACATACATAATTCGGATTGATTATATCCAATCATCCGTTTATCCTGTGGTTTCTCCTTTCTATAAATTAACATACGATGAACGGTATCAGCAGTCATGTGTTCTTGATGAAGTACATCATTCACTCTTGTATGATCGATATCCAAATTCGGAATCAAGTCTTGAATAATAAGCTGTAGGAAACGAGGATACATCAAGAATTTCTTTGACTGAAGAGTTTGCTGAACCTGTTCCTTCAAATGATCAAATACTAACTCTGAATAATTATACGGCTTGTTCAGAATCAAAGAAACAAAGGCCGACTGCAAACTCAGTCTACACTCATCAAAACCACCCCGACGGCCACTTATACAATGAAGTAAAACGTGTAGCAGATACTTGTATGGTGCACACACCCCATTCTTATTCAATATGGACTTAAGAATATTTCCATTATAGTGCAAACGGGTGAATAGTCCTCTAACTAATGACCTGTCAAATTCACTCGGGTAATCGTAATTATCATCGAATTGAAGTACTCGGCGAATCACTGCAACATCAATTGTAATTGGAGTTTGATTGATTGTAGCCCTGATGATATGATTTTCTTCAACATATGCAGCCGTGTTCCAAAATTGTCTGATAATACTTAGATACACCTTTGGTCTAGCAGTGATAGCATAGTGTATCTTTGATCATCCTAAGAAAGTCAATAAATCTCCAAATGTTTCCAAATCAGGTACATCTTGATCAACATAAGCACAAATGTTGTGCTTTTTATCAAACGGCAATAAGATCACTTCAGCTTGTTGATCTTGTTGATCCTGTGGAGGTTGTTCTGGTGGTGGTTGATTTTGTTGTTCTTGATCAGCCATGTTTTACTGCATAAAGAAAATCGAATATGAGAAGAGATATCAAAATATATCAACATATCTATAGATGGTGTATATACGTGATCAAAGGATATGTATAATTAATATATTTACGTCTATTAGACGTTTTAAATTCTTTAATTAAATTAATTGAATATTGAAATTAAGTTAATTAATAAATGTCATTCGTTGGGAATCACACTGATTCGTTACAATAAGATAACGAATCAGGCGATTCGCTATCAAGTAAATACTTTAACGAACTGAACATAGTGAATTACTATTTAATTTTGACGAACTAAACTCTAGTTCGTTATATTTTAAGCGAATCCATATCTGATTCGTGTAACATCTTATTCGCTTAGCTAGTTCGTATATGATCTTAACGAATTGGACACGAAACAGTCCCAATTCGCTAAGATTAACGAATGGTCAAGATAATTAAGACTTGTTCTTTGACCATCTTGGTCAAAGTCAAAATTAAGATGAACAACAATAGTCAACAGTATAATCACAGATCCAATTAGGCCATAACTATCGTCGAATCATAAAAATAATGATCTCATTGAACTCGGAATTCTACTCTTAAACTAAGATGGATGAGATTGAGACTCAGCATCACGAGATAGTTAGGTTAAATGAACAGACCATAAACACCGAAAAAACCTAGATACATAATTAACCTAGCAAACAACAATCAAATGATGATTAAAGTCCACTAAGGGTATCGGAATGACATTCCGATCACAATGATATCTAAATTAACATGTTTGTCAATACAAATTAAACATAAATGGGGTTTATAAGCTCGGAAACCCTTAAACCCTTAAAAATCAACAAATTTGCTATCAAATCACAACCATTTTTGACTAAAATTAGATCGCCATGATCGGCTATACCTTAGAAATTCAAATCTATCCTTGAAATGTCAAAACAAGAATGTCGAGATTTCAGGGAAAATTTTGAATAAGGTTACTTTAAGGTGAAGGAAGAAGGCGAACAGTGGAGAACTGTTCGTTTTCTTGTCTTTTATAACCTTGCACGCAACCCGAGGTACAGCTGGTACGAAGTAGGCACTTCGTTTGAATTAAAGTTAGCGAATTAGCCCATTCGCTAATTCATTCGTTACCTTAGGTTAGCTAATCACTTCCTGATTCGTTTCATTAAGTTAGCGAATCAAGATATGATTCGTGGCTTGATTCGTTAAATATGCATGGGATGATTCGTTACAGAGTGCGGAAGCGAATTAGGTGAGCGAACCAGAAGCTAGTTCGCTAAAGAATCACCTAGTTCGTTATCCATAAATAACGAATTAGATTCTAATTAAAAATATTTTATTTAATTTTAAATTAAATAATTAAATGAATTAAATAATTAAATAAATAAATACATTAGGTTATCGAGAATCTTTTTATTCCGACAACCAAATACCTTAAAAACGTTTCAGTTTTACGAAAGATAACTTAAAATATTTTGAAAAGAAAAAGAGAAAAAGTCTTTTTGGAATTTTGTAAAAAATAAAGAATAAAGAATGTATTTACAAAAGAATATCCGAATCATAAAAATAGACAATATTTTTGTGTTTTCATTAATTTTTCAAAAACAGAACATATTTTTCTATTTTTGTCGAGTTTGAGCAGAGAATCATATTGACCAAATTGCCCTTACATAACAGTTTTATATTTTAGCGATATTACGACTGGCGATAAGTCGGTCATTGGTATTGTTGTCCACATAAATCTAATAACACACATTCAAGTATTTTTGTGATATGATTAATTTGTTCAATTAAAGCACAGAATATCAGAAACTATCAGCCTTTAATCTCGGTTCAAGCTTAATTTGATTTTTGCCAAATCACCCCAACTTGACTTAAACCATTATAATGTTGATCAAAATTTTTGATACCAATTTTGAAATTTTGAGCAATGCATCAAGTTTCCTTTACTGTGAGTGATTATGCACGAGTCCATCTGTCGGCTTACATACATTGTATCCCCTGGGGTCCGTTTCTTAATGGTATTAAGACGCGCGCAAGGGAGGAACAAATGTATGACTAACAGCGGATTTTGATCAAGTCAGTAATTTAAATTGTACGAAGTACAGCGGTGATCAAGTTTAATGACTTTGGGTTTGCTTCTTGAAAGCGAGTGAAATATTCATGCTTATGAATACCCAGATGATTAAGTCGCATAAAGACTCATAGTGTCCAGAATCCTAACGCTTGTTATTTGCTTTATTTTATTTTTGGGTGATCAACAAATATAAGGTTTGAGTATGACTGGTTATTACATTTCTGCCATCCTCACTGAGACTTTTGCTAGAGACTAACACCCCTTTCAATTTGGCGTTTCTTTATGTTTATATCACATACTTTACTCTACTGGGTTGTTTTAAGACCTACCAATGCACCAATGCAATTAATCACACAGTCTTTTAAGCTTACTTTTTGCTGGATTTGGGGTCAAGATAATCAATGTACTATCATGTTCTCTTTTTGCTTCAAAAACTCAAAATTTTGAAGAGCATAAAATAAAGAAAAGATAAATTTAATCGCCCCAGTTAACTTAAGTTTATAAATAAATGGCTAACCATCAATTCACAAGTGAATAATAGGACCAAGACATGCAAGCATGCTTCACAAACTTAAATATCCGACATAATTTTCAGCGAGAAAATAATCTAAAAACGTCTGCAAAAATCTTTTTCGTTTTTCTCTATACAAACTTTAAAAACACAATATTTTTGTCTTTTTCAATTTTCTTATAAACAAAATAAACTTCACAATCTTTTTGGATTTTCGGATTTTTCTGTACAAACATAAATCACATTCTTTTTGGTTTTTCAAAATTTTAAAATGTTTTTGGTTTTTCGAAATATTTAAAAGAAAAACATTAAAGAACAGAAATCATAATATTTTTGAATTTCAAAATTTTTTTTAACGTTTTTGGATTTTATCTATACAAAAGAAAAACACACTCTTTTTGTATTTTCTAGATTTTCACCCCCTAAAACCAAAATAAATTTTAAAAGAAAAATATGACAGAAAATAAAGATAGTCATCCTTGTTTAAGGATATCAGCGAGGGTCTTCAATCCGTTTAAATCAAGAAAAAAATTTAAAACGCGTGTTGTCAAAAGCTTTAGTAAACAGATCGGCTTTCTGAAAGTCAGTATGTTTTCTCAAGGTCAATCAACTTCTTCTCAAAGCAATCCCGTATAAAGTGATATCAAATTTCGATATGTTTTGTTTTCGAATGTTGTACGGGATTCTTTGTGATAGAAATTGCAGCAGAATTATCAATCAAAATAGGAGTAGTAAGAAACTGCAAACCGTAGTCGTGAAGATGTTGTTGTATCCACAAAACCTGGGAACAGCAACTCAAGGCTGCAACATATTCAGCTTCGGTGGTTGAAGTGGAGACCGTTGTCTGCTTCTTACACTGCCAGGAAACAAGCCGGTTTCCTAAAAATTGACATCCCGCTGTAGTAGACTTGAAATTGATCTTGCATCCTCCATAATCTGAGTCTGAGTAAGCGGTAAGATCGAAAGTATTATCTTTGGGGTACCATAACCCGATGTCAGGATTTCCCCGCAAATACTGAAGAATTCTCTTAACTGCAGCTAGGTGAGTCACTCGTGGACTTGCTTGATACCTAGCACAAAGACAAACAGCAAACATAATATCAGGGCGAGAAGCCGTTAAATACATTAAAGAACCGATCATGGCACGATAGAGGGTAGGATCAACGGAATCCTCCAATTCATCCGGTAATAAATTGTGCCCTACTGGAAGAGGAGTAGAAGGGATTTTTCCGGCAGAAATCTTGAATCGGCTCAAGACATCGTTCACATATTTAGTCTGGTGAATAAAAATTCTGTGAGCAGACTGGTGAACCTGCAACCCTAAAAATAAATTCATCTCTCCCATCGAGCTCATCTCGAACTTGGTCTGCATACACTTCTCGAACTCCTTACACAATGTGTCGTTTGTAGACCCAAAAATAATATCGTCGACATAAATCTGGACTAGGAGAAGATCGTCACCAACAGTTTTGTAAAATAAAGTGCAGTCAACCGTTCCACGTTTGAAGCCGTTATCCGTCAAATGATCGGCGAGCGTGCCATACCAAGCTCTCGGGACTTGATGTAAACCATACAGGGCCTTGTTTAATCGGTAAACACGGTCCGGATAATCAGAATCTTCAAAACTAGGTGGTTGTTGGACAAACACTTCTTCGTGTAGTTCACCATTAAGAAAAGCACTCTTAACATCCATTTGATAGAACTTGATATTCTTATAAGCTGCATATGCCAGGAAGATTCGAATCGACTCTAATCTTGCAACTGGAGTATATACCTCTGTGTAATCAATACCCTCTTGCTGATGAAAACCTTGCACCACTAGACGTGCTTTGTTTCTGACAATCACCCCTCGATCGTCCTTCTTACACTTAAATACCCACTTAGTCGGAATGGCTTTCTTGACTCTAGCAGGTTTATCAATAAGATCCCAAACACCCAAATGTGCAAATTGCTGTAATTCTTCTTACATAGCTTCTACCCAAGAAGGATCTTCAAGTGCCTTACGAGCTGTCGTTGGCTCAACTTGAGATAGAAAGCTAGAGAATTTAGCAAGATTTACAATTCCCGAAGAATGTAAGTTAGTGTAAGCACACAATATGTTATTATCACTTGACGAAGCAACTTGATGACGTGTATGAACGCCCACATCAAGTTCTCCAATGATGTTTTCCTGTGGATGATATCCATGAATCCAAAGAGTGGGATTCTCAGGAACAACAACATTATCAAATAAGTTAGTGTAATGGTCACCTAACTCGGGAGATGAAACATTGTCACTGTCAAGATCAATAACTTGATCTTCAGCTTGATCATCCTCAGAAGAAGTAGAAACATTATCAATAGCAACTGGAGAAACAACTTGAGGTTCTTCAGTTGGAGCATCTGGTTGAGCTTCAACATCATTAGAACTTGAAAATCTTGGAATGGTCAAATGATCTTCAAAGTATGCTCGAACCAGATCTTCGTCAATGTGTTCAGTCGAAGGAGTAAATGAATTAAATAAACTATTGTAGTCAAACATCCAGTCTGGACCTTTCCCTTGAGAAGGAGTTGTGTACTTTTGACAGTCCACATGGTACCATTCTTCAACACAACCAGATGTGAAATTAAAACCCTTTTCTTTGGAGATGCATATCCCAAGAAATACCCTTCGATAGCTTTTTCTTCAAATTTACCCGAATCCTTCTTCAACATTGTACACGGACACCCAAATGGTTCCAGGTACTTTAAATTAGGTTTTCTATTATTTAAGAGCTTGTAGCTTGTCTTCTTGAGTCGTTTCACAGTTAGAATTCGATTAAGCGTATAACAAGCTGTATTCACTGCCTCATTCCAGAATTGGACAGGAAGCTTAGAATCAGCGAGCATTGTGCGTGCAGCTTCAATCAGAGTTCTATTTTTCCGTTCAGCAACACCGTTTTGTTGAGGTACATAAGGTGCACTATATTCTCGGTGAATTCCCTTTTGAATACAAAAGAAATCCAATATAGTGTTTTTAAATTCAGTACCATTATCACTTCGGATTCTCCTCACCTTTTGTTTATACAGTGATTCGATCTTAGTAATAAGATTTTGTACCAAAACCGGTGTTTGATCCTTCGAACTCATAAATAACACCCAAGAGTATCTTGAATAATCATCAGTCACTACAAGACAATACCAGTCTCCAGAAATGCTCGCACGATTCACTGGACCAAACAAATCCATATGAAGTCGTTCAAGAGGAGTATCAATGGAATTCAATAACTTAGAGGGATGTGTCTTCTTCTTCTGCTTGCCCTCAACTAAGTCATTTACCATTAAATAATTCATCTTTCTGACATGTATGTGACCCATTCTACGATGCCATAGAATCGAGTCTTTCTCGGTTGCTTTCGAGACAAAACATGTTTCGATCGATGTGGATACCTTAGAACTCATATTTAAGAGAAATATCATTTGATCGTGGTGATCGCATGACAACCATGTCCTCGGGAATAACATAACCCGGTTTCAAGATAAGACATTCTTTGTCAGTAAATATCGTAGTGTACTTTTTATCACAAATCTGCGATACACTCAATAAGTTATGATCAACTTTGTCGCAATAATTCACTTTCTCAAACGTAATGTGACCATTTGAAAATTCACCCTCTTGTGTGATCATGCCCCCAGAATTCCCAGCAAACGCTACATAACCCCCTTCAATATTTCTTACGTTGGTTAATAGGTCGAGATTCCCAGTGATATGACGAGAACATCCGCTATCCATGATCCAGTTTTCACCAGAGATGGTCTTGGATGAACCCTACACACAAACAAAAGTGATTACTTCAAAAAGGCAGCCCAGGCCTCAGTCTTGGGCACCTTTTGGTTTTCTCTTTGATCATTAACTTGAACAGATTTCAACTGTTGTTCAGCCACTTGTGAATAAGTTACCGGCTTCCTAGACTTTCGTCTTAAATAAGCTGCCTGAACAATGTTTGAATTCTTGTTCTGACATATGGGTTCAGTTGGAACGAATTTTGGTTTCACTTGACCATGTGTCTCATTGACATGAAGAACCTTCCGAGGATTCACATTAGAGAACAAAATATGAGTATCATCAGCATACGACATAGGTCGTTTCAGAATCTCCTTTACCACAGGAACCGGTTTGGAATGGTCCTTGATAAAAGGATGAAGATTCTGCTGATACTTCTGACTACAATCCCTCACAACATGACCAAGTTGACCGCATAAGAAACAACTTTGCATGTCTACACGATGTTGTTGCGAGGTATTTGGAATGAATGACCCAGAAGTTTAATGATGACTCACATTTTTAGTCATGCTCTTAGCAAACTCATCAGATAATTCAGATTTCTTCATTAAGTAAAAATCTAAATTAGAACAGTTCGAAAAACTTTTTAGTGTATATGTCCCAGTTGACTTCACAAAGTTAATTTTCTTAGCTTGTTTTAAAAGTTGTTTTGCCTTAGTCAATGGATCAGATTGAACTGATGTTTTTGCTTGAGCATACACACGTTCAAGTTCTTGAATTTTTGAAGTTTCATTGACAAAAACACTCTCAATAAGTTTAGGTTTGATAATACTTATTGGAATATCTTTTTCAGTGAACATCGTATCCATTCCCTTTAACTTAAAAACTCTAGTCGATGAAGACTTAGAACTCGGAGGATTAGAAACGCATTAAGTCCTCGTCAGAAATCTTTGGTTTAACTGACTTCTTTGCCCTCACTGGTTTGGTTTTCATAGTTTCTTCCTTGTTCACTTGAGATTTGAATGAACCATACACAGCTTCCTAAAACTCTTGAGGTTCACAAAGAATATGATTAGAACTAGGAATGTTCTTATTCTTGTGTATTATCTCAGGTTCAAACACATCTTCAATAATCACTTTGTCAACAATTTCAACAAAGACCTTTTTACTTTCCACATGAGGTTTTTGAGGAACAACTTGGGGTTTGACAATTTCAGGTTTAACCAATTTAGGTTTTTCAGAAATCACAGATTCTTTTTGAATCAAATCCTCTTCTTTTCTTGCAAAAGGATTAATTTTATAATCATTATGGAAAGGTGGTGGAATTTCAACAAAACCAATACCTTTCTTGGAATCCTTTTGTTTTCCAGATACCTCAATGATTTCATTCAACAGAAAAGATGAATTTCTAAATTTACCTCATTCTCAAGCTCAGTTATCTTAGAACGATGTTTCAATATTTCTTGAAACTTTTGGTCATTAATGGTCATTTTCACAGATAACTCAGCTTTGAGATCGTGGTTACTTGTCGACAATGCTTCAATCTTTTCTCGAGATCTCATTTGAGACTCAAGAGATTGTCGATAAGTATCCTTAAGAGAAACAATTTCTCTTATTAGACTATCATTTTGATTTTTCAATGCTTCTAACTTAGATTTGTTAGATTCACAGTCAACACATGATGCTTAACAGATGAAGTAGCAGAAATAGAATTATTAACCTCGTTAATCTTGGCCATGCAAGCAAACATTGATTCGGAAGGCTTGTCGCAAGAGTCGTCAGAATCAGATCCAGAATCATTATCGGAAGACATCTCACTACCAGTTGCATCTTGACAATCTTTATGTAACCCAAACACATCCAAATTTGCTTGAACATCATTGCATAGTAACCGTTGTGACCAGTCGGTTCCATCTGCTAACATTGCTTGTGTTGTAGAAGAAGATGGTTTCTTTTCATCATCACTTCCTCGTGGTGTGACCACGAGGACCAGTGTATTCTTTCCTTGGTTTGTCACATTCCTTCGCGAAATGCCCAAATTCTTGACAATTATAACACTTTACTTTTAATTTGTCAAAACCCAACTTCTTGTTTAAAGCTGGAAGATCTTTTCCAGTTCTCTGCATGAATCTTTTAACTTTACGGACGATCATAGCCATGTTCCATTTTAAATCTATGATTTCTAGATCATCTGGATCTATCTGATCATAGTCCTCATATGTTAAATCACTTGTGGCAATCTTACTACTCACTAAGTTTTCATATGAAGACATAAAAGCCGTCAGAAAAGCAAAGTTTTGCTCAGCTTCCTTCATATTAACACTAGGTGGTGTAGCAAATGAATTTGTATTAGTTGAACTTCCAGAACCACCCGAATTACCAGCAGAGTAGAAACAAACTTTTGGATCATTAAACATAGTTGATTCTTTTTCACTTGCAGCATGAGTAAGAAAAGCAGTGATTGGAGAGATTGTTGAACTAAGAGGCATACTTCCACCATAGAAAGCTGGATCTTGATTTTCTTTGGCGGATTTTTGACACTTAAGATCATACTCTCTGGCTTCGATCTTTTGTAAAAATTCAAGTGCCGTCAAGTCTTCATTCAAGAAATAGTCATTTTCTTTCAAGACCATTAGAAATGTTGAGTAAGAACTTGGAAGCACACTTTTAATAGTGTCAATTTTATCCCTCTCAGAAATCTCCATTTTCATCTTGTCAATTTCAGCAATTAAATGACTAAATCTAGTAGTCATCTCTTCAACTGTTTCTCCCTTCAATAAATTAAATTTCGAAACTGAAACTTGAGCATCACTTTCTTACTCTCAGCTGTGTTTCCCATACTTCTCATACGCAGATGTTGAAATAAAGACGCACATCTCTTGATACTACCAACTTGATGAAAGATTTTTTCTGGTAATGCCATAGTCAGAGTAGAATAGGCTTTTATCTCGATTTCTAAAGCTTTCTTCTCTTCTTGTGAGTATTGAGAAACAGCTTTAGGAGTATACCCAATAGTATCATCACCAATCATTGGTGCAACATAAACTTCATCAAGACAGTAAGAGCAATCAGGATGAACAGATCCCAAATGTGCACGAAACCGAGGTTCCCACTTGGCAAAGTCACTGAACTTCATCAATCTTGGACATTTAGAATGCGAACCTATCTCGGTATCAAGTTGCAACATCTTTTGCATCAACATGTTTTGAGAAGCTAATGCATACATACCGGCCATTTTTGAAAAGTTTCAAAAATTTAAAAGTTTAACGAATAAGGATTAAGATTTAACGAACTGTAACTGTAGCGAACTGAAAACAGTTGTAACGAACTGTGAACAGTGTTTAACGAATCAACTCTTAACAAGGTTAAGATTGACCAAATGGCGAAACAGATAACGAATGAGATGAAGGTTTAGCGAATCACAAGTCAACTTAACGAATTGACCAAACGAATCACAAAGGATTAGTTTAGCGAATCACAATGTATTAGTTTAGCGAATCAGATGATAATCAGTAACGAATCACTAAGGAATGCTTAGCGAAATAAGATAACGAATCAGCTACAGTTGATTAGCGAATCACACTATAGCGAATCAGGTTGTTACAACCGTTTGTAACAAACTCTGACACCTTATGCCACGTGGCAAAGGTTGTTAGGACACAAATCAGTTAATTTAGTTAACGAACTAGATAACACGAACAAATAACTCACACGAATTGATTAACGAACTGGGTAACGAAGTAACAATTTTTATAACGAATCACGATGAAGCATATAGTGAATCATCAGGAAGAAAATAACGAATTAAGTTCATCTTCAAATCTTCAAACATTCAAAGCAATTTTCCAGAAATTTTGAAGATCAAACCCAGAAACCCAACAATAACAAATTCGTAATACAACCTCGTTACTCAACCAAATCGTACAATCAACCTACCAAAATCCTCGTAAACCAATTCCGAATCCATTACACTAAACCTCGTAACCGATTAACACCCTAAACCAATTCAATTACCCTAAAAACTATCCCCTGTTTCGGACTTAAACCGAATCCAAAACCAATCCACACAGATCCAATTTACACCTCAATTCCACCTCACAAATTCTTACCAATACCTTAATCAACCCAAATCCAGTCCAGATTGTTCATAATTCAATCAATTTATCCATAAATCGATTCAAAAACGTTTAAACAGAAAAATTAATAAAAACGATAACAATATCAACACCAAATCAAGTGTATGAGCACCAACAGCTCTGATACCACTTGTTGGAACCCGAATCGTATCAATCTCAATAACAATAACACTAACAGATCTCAGATCTGAACGTAATCGATTAATACTTTAACAATAGATCTAACTCATAATTACGTATGATTAGGTGTTGTGTATGTTTATATATTATCAGTATAATATTACGGTTGAAGATCGAGAGAGGATTTGGACATAATATAGTTAATTAAAACTCTCAAAACTTCTATTAAATTGTGAACATGAGTTCACTATATATAGAAGGTGATCTGGTTCGCTAACATTCTCTAGCGAACCAGCCCCTCCTTCGTTACATACATTAACATAGCGAAACACCCCCTGGTTCGTTAACATCCCTTAACGAATCAGGAGGGAATACATTAACAGTCTAGTTCGCTAACATCCCCTAGCGAACTAGACTATAACTTAACGAACTAGCTATTAAATAAATTAATTATTACATTAAATAATAAACAAAAATGTTAACAATAAATACAAAGACTCAAGACGCAAAACCGTGCACTAACTACTTTCGATTTGTACCGTTATCCCAACTACTTTCGATTCTATATTATGACACACAATGGTACACTTTATGATTTTCATGCGAGGACTTTGATAATTATGTTCCGGACCATAATTATTTTCATTGTCGGATGGTCCACATGATTTGACTCATCGTGCAGATTTACGAAACGTTTGAAAATATAACTTCAATAGAAAATATTTTAGGGAAAAGGGTTATAAGTGAGACATCTTTTAAACAAACAAAAAGTTATAGTTTGGTTAATTAAAATGGGAAATTTTGACAAAAAACAACCATTCGATAAACCTTAGTACTTCAATAATTCGTAAAAACGTCACTCCAAAAGTTATTAAAGTTTCACAAAATGCGGGTTTGCTAATTTTAGCTTATTTAAATATTCACAAATCCACTTAAGAGATGTGAATACCCAGATGATACACCGTATACCGACCCATAGTCTCCGAATCCTGGAGCATCCCATCAATACAAGATTTAAGGTTATAAAATCATACACCTATGAAGTGTCTACCACTAAAACTAGAAGTATGTTCATAATGTTTATTTCACGGGCATACCCTAATGTTAAACCTATCCAAACATCATATTCAGCATTTAGATATTCATAAAAATTTAGCAATGAAATCAAACATGAGGCTTGATTAAGGCCCAGGCTTTCATCTCAAAATTAATTTTTAACGCATCCCACTAAAGTTCAAGCAATTTAAGATTCAATTAAAGTCAAATATGTACTATCTATACCAACTAAAGAACTGGGACTACCAACACATCCCAAATTAGATGCTCTGATTTAAAAGCTCATTTTTCTTTTAAAATGCAAGAGTGATAATGATCGGTAGTTAATATCATTTCCTGTTTAATACATAATTTTTTTTTGAAAACAAGGGACAACTTTTAAAATATTTTTGGATTTTTGAAATATTTCTATTTTTTATAGTTATTATTATTATTATTATTATATATTCTTTATTATTTTTTAAACAATTTTTATTTTTTCCTACAACTAAGTAATATAAACTCCCATCCCCACACTTGAAAACGAATCGTCCTCTATGAGCATTAGGAAAAGAAAAAAAATAAAAATAAACTAGAAAAAAAAGAAAATAATAAGATAAAAGAACGTATTACTCCCCTGATTATGTGCATGTCTTCATAATATGTGTATCAACGACCGTATATAATTTCATCCGCTGCCGCAACCTCAAGAGAATAGTTCCAAAACGCCATCCAGAGCTATCATGCGAAAAGATATAACCTATACTGAGCAAAATCACTTGCATATAGCGGTGTACACAACTAAAACAAATATAAGCAATAAACATGTTTTTGTATTTTATGATTTTTTAATTTTTTTGGATTTTGTTGGTTTTTTATATATTTATTTTATTTATAAATGAAAAGACAAATAGAATATCCTCAAAATCAGCTATTTGAATGGAGATTGCGTACGAGCGGCTTAAATTGGGAGGATCCTTAAAAACAAAAAAAAAATACAAAGAGATAAACAAAAACTCGGGCTGCCTCCAAAGAGCGCTTGTTTAACCCTCTCTCACGTCTAACCCAAAGATGTTATAAGACGCAAAACCTCGCATTCCTTCGTGCTCGCATTCTCACCAATGTAGTGCTTCATACGGTGACCATTAACTTTGAACCTCCCATTTTTGTCTTTAATTTCTATTGCCTCATACAGGAGAATGGTCCATACCATCGAGAATGCAACTTTCCCGGATGTAATTTAATTCGGGAAACAAGAGTACGGTGTCCCCACACTTGAAATGTTTATCACCTCTCAACTTCCTATCATGCAACTCTTTGGTCTTCAGCCTATAATTATACGAGTTTGCATAGGCATGTTCATGGAGTTCCTCTAACTCATGTATATGATGGAAACGGTTAACTCCAACAGTCGAAAGATCAAGGTTAATTGTTTGAAGCGCCCAAGAAGCACAGTGCTCCAAATTAACAGGCAGATGACAGGCTTTCCCATAAATCATCCGTAG
Organism: Bidens hawaiensis; assembly: GCF_021521415.1. NCBI lineage: Eukaryota > Viridiplantae > Streptophyta > Magnoliopsida > Asterales > Asteraceae > Bidens > Bidens hawaiensis. The sequence continues at coordinate 1,744 of NW_027498398.1, read as the reverse complement.
CGGTATGGAACCGGTCGAAGTTTTGTATGTTGTACGGAAAGCCCACAAAGCATCATCAAATTTGTCGGACCAATCCTTTCGGTTTAGCCCAACCTCTTCTCAAGAATGCGTTTAATGCCCTGGCTACTCACCTTTACCTGTCCATTAGTCTGTGGGTGGTAGGCAGTCGCAAGCCGATGGGTGAACCCATATCATTGCAACGCCTTCTCCATTTACATGTTGCAGAAGTGAGTACCTCGATCGCTGATCAAGGCTTTCGGTACACCAAAACGAGAGAAAATATTTTTAAGAAATCTCACTACAACTCGGGAGTTTTTAGTGGGCAAGACTCTAGCCTCGATTCACTTGGAGACGTAACCAACTGCCACAAGTATGTACTTGTTCCCTCTAGACGATGGGAACGGGCCCATAAAATCAATATCCCAAATGTCAAAAACCTCACAAACCTGAATAGCATTTTGGGGCATCTCATTTCGGGATGAGATGTTACCGACACGCTGGTATCGGTCACAACTTTTAAAGAACACATGGGCTTCTTTGAAAATCTAAGGCCAATAGAATCCTGAATCGAATACATTCATAGCAGTAAGAACAACACCATGGTAACCTCCTCTCGGTCCCTCGTGACAGTGGCTCAAAATCTGCCACCCCTCTTCAACATCCACACATCTCCTCACCAGCACCTATACGAAAGAGAAACGGGTCGTCCAAGATGTAGAACTTTACGTCAGAAAAGAATTTTGTTCTTTTGCTGGTGAGACATCTTCTTAGGGAGGGAACCATATATTGGCAAACCATGGGTAGCCGTCATCCTGGGCTTTGACAAATATAAGATTCTCTATCGGGAAATGGTCATTGATGATGACCCCAGAATATCCAATCTCGGCTCTCTCAAGACGTGACAAGTGATTGGGCGCTACATTCTCAGCCCCCTTTTTATCACGGATTTCGATATCAAACTCTTGAAGCAGAAGGATCCATTGGATAAGACGAGGCTTAGCGTCCTGCTTGCTGAAAAGATAACGAATGAAAACATGATCCGTGTAGACGACTGTTTTGGACAGAACAAGATATGACCTAAACTTATCGCATGCAAACACTACAGCTAGAAACTATTTCTCAGTGGTAGTGTAATTCTCCTGAGCAATGTTTAAGGTCCGGCTCGCATAGTAGATCGGGTGTAAGTGCTTCTCCTTCCATTGTCCAAGCACTGCTCCAACGGCATAGTCGCTCGCGTCGCACATCAATTCGAATGGCATAGACCAGTTGGGAAAAATCACGATCGAGGCACAAGTTTGTCTTTTAGAAGATCAAACGCCTCGACACACTATTCAGAGAAGACAAATGGAGCGTCTTTCTCTAGTAGCTTGGTCATCGGTCTCGCAATTTTCGAGAAATCTTTAATGAACCGACGATAGAAACCACTGTTAGGGCATGAAATTTACGTTGAGGATCCATTATTCTTTACTATCTTATGGATAGATTGTCCTTGAGATATGTCCCAGTTTATAAAGGATCAGGGATCATCAGTAATATATGTTTACTAATAATTGAGTTTGAATGGTGATGTGTTAGCTAGGTATAACGACTCTATGACTAAGTCTACCTCATAGTTCGCTACTGGAAGTTCCCACCACGTGGTCAAAGAACGTTGAAGGAGTTGTGGAAGAGTGGTGGATTATTAGGGAATATTGTTAGTTGTTATTTTCCTTTTATTATCGAGATACTAATCAGTTAGGAGACA